>NW_026576136.1:162500-186405 GCF_028641065.1 Leucoraja erinaceus | reverse complement strand
GCCTTTTCCACGGATTTATACTCTCCCAGGATGAGACTATCCCACTCGACTGAACAATGGTGCATATAGACCTGCCCGCAACCCCAAATATATGGGGCTATGCAAACCGCTGCTGCGGGAAGAGAGGCAGCTAAACTTGTGCGCCTCATGAAGGCAGGCCATGGACCGAGCAGGACATCGCATCCAACACCCAGCTGGCAGCACCCCTCGGCATCCACCAGCGATATCAAACAAGGACTGGTGAAAGCCTGGCGACCGCTTCACATTACCCCCAAAGTTCTTTTTAGACGGGGCCCAGAGCAGAGCCGTGGGAAGATGCGCCGCCCCACCGACAGCACCAGCATACCAGCAAACTACGCCTTCATGAAAAAACAACAAACATGGAGGTAGGTAGTCTGGTTCCTCCCAGTTTACACTAAACAAGGTGTTCTACTAACTGCGTGGGGGGGTATTTACACTTGTGGAAAGCATGGGATGCTGTCACAAATAACTAAAATATACTCAACAGTATTAGAGGATAAAAACGAATTCAAATTGGGCATATTACCGCCAGTTCAGCAATGCGCCCAAAGGGCATTTTCTCCCTCTAAGAAAAGAGTAGTGAGAAGGTCAAGCTGAACTAGAAAGGCTCATTACTAAACGGATCATGGGAGTAAACATGAACCATTGGAATTTGTATCGAATATATTCACCAAAACTACAAAAGATGGTGAATGTAGCATCATCATTGATCTAATATCACTCAATAAATCTGTTGAGTATATACACGTTAAGATGGAGATGGGTTTTTGTCACTGCCAGACATCTGATCTCCCAAGGATACCTATGGGGAGCATTGATATGGAAGATGCTAACTATCTTATACCCATACACTAGGATCATTATAGATACCTAAAAATTTTTACCTGGATAATGGATATCGGTTAGGGCAACCATGGGAGCACATAGCATTCCCTATAGTCTAACCTCAGCCCTAAACTATTATAAATGGCCATGAAAATATTAAGAAAACAAGCATAATCATGGCATATATTGGATGATATCCTCATATTAGGGGAAACAAAGGAATTAGCGGTGGCAGCAGTTCTAGCTACGAAACAGCTCCCTAAAGCTGAGGTTTATCCCACGCCCAGATAAACCAGAATTGAAGCGTTAACTACCAAGGATTATCTGGGCTTCAATAATAATTCCGTCCATATGACTGTTACTTTGCCAAGATACTTGGGTCACTATAATCAAATCATGAATGTACCCACTGAAGCTATATCACAATTAAGGTGGTGGGCAGACATATATTTGGCATAGTTTTCAGCCCTATTAGCATCACCAATCCCAACTTGGTTATTAAAAACCAATGCCAGTACTTTAGGCTGGGGAGCAACTAAACTCCATATCCAGCACAGGTAACAGATGGACCAATTCACAAACATCGTTACTACACATACCGGGCATCAACTACTTGGGATTGGTGATCGCCTATTGGGCTAAAAAGCATATGCATTTCAAATGCAGCACGTACATATGTGGTTACGGATTGATAATACTATGGTGGTGGCTTATATTAACCATATGGGGAGCATAATAATCATTATTGTGCAACAAATTGGTCAAACAAATCTGGCAATGGTGTGTCAAAAGACATTTTAACTGCCAGCTGCCTATGTCCTAGGAAGCTAGAACACAGTGGGAGACACCATGTCACGGGGGAAAATTTATGATTACATTGAATAGATATCAAACCCAAAATATCTGCTATAGTTATTAAGCAGTTTGAAAGGCAGATATCAATTGGTTGCACAAGACGGAATCACCAGTAACCTATGTATGTGACTTAGGAACCAGATTAGAGGCAGCAGCGATAGATGCCTACACGCTGGAAGGGGGAATTTCTGCTTTGCCTTCCTCCCTTCTGCCTCATCAGACGGGCACTTCACAATACAGATGGGATCTGTCTCCGAGATATTGAACGTGCCCGACCGGCCTACACAGCCATGGTTCCCAGTTCATCACGACACGGTGGGCGAGTCACCTATGGATTTCCCTAGTGGACCATGGTTGCTGACTCAACCCAGTATCAGGCACAAGCCACCCATGCCAGGGAAACATCAAACTCCTGGGTGCAGGTTTTGAATAGACCTTACCAGGGACTGGGATTATCCAAAGGAACCATTACCACCATGTCGGCATCCCTGCGAACAGTCACTAAAAGCTAACATGGGTAAAATACTGCCACGACGCAGGGACAACATACCGAACTATTCAACCACTGACGTATTGGAGTTCCTGGAACATCTACACCATGACTAAAAGGTGAGTTACAGTGCCGTAAATACAGCATGGAGCGCCTTATCTGCTTATCTAAAACAGCATGTCAGCAGAGCATGGGATCCCATCCACTGAAGGTAAACTTATGAAGGGCAACTATAATATAAGCCCCAAACACCCAGGTATATACCCATGTATGGGATATTGGTGTAATATTGACATATCTCAGAGAATGGCACCAGCCAGATCCCTCAGCTTGCTTAATCTATGTTTTAAAAAACGCTCATGCTTGTGGCTCTCGTACACGCTCAAGATTCCGGTCACTCCATAAACTAGACTGGATAACATTGTGATTACCCCAGACGCATCACGTTCATATTTAGGTCTGGTAAAATCTAACTCGCAGGTATATGGGACTAGGCGAGATTATGAGTTCGGCACGAACTAGTAGGGTCGAGATCGCCTGTGTTTTCCGTGCTGCAGTCGTTATATGGCTATATGGACCAGGAACGCCCAATTCACTGGTGGGATTCCGGGCCTACCCACCAGAGTCCAGGTTGAGTGTGGTGACCCATCTACTACTATATATAGACACAACCCACAATCTTAGAGGGAGAAGAAAGCCTATGGGTCAACCACAGTAACCCAAGATGGGGTACGAGCCAAACCACTCCAAGGTGGCTCAACCAGGTACTGAAAGCTGCCAGAATAGATAATAATACATTTAATCCCATTCCACTAGGGCAGCATTGGTATCAGCGGCTGAACGAATGGACATCCCGGTTGACCACATTTTCAATACAGCAGAATGGTCAAGGGAACGGCGTTCAGAACATTTTTTATTATAAACCGTTGATAAACCTGATTTAATTGCAGGAGAATATTACAAACTGCAATATTAATTTAAGCTCAGAGGAGCTCTTTTATGTTGTTATTGTTAACAAATACCTTTCTGTTTCTTTTGAAAGCAGATCCACTGGGTGATTACGATAACACTTCCTCCCTCATAAACTTCGGCAGTGAGTGAAATAAAAACTGTTACACGGTTTGAAATCACAGACCTTTGAAGTCTTCACGGAATCACTCACGTGACTCCGAAGTAAAATAGTAAGATTAAACGAGTACTTACCAGTATGAAGTTTGATCTGTATTTTATGAGGAGTTACGGTGAGGGATTAAGTGCCCGCCGCTCCCACCCTCATTATATAGATCAAACTAATAAACTGATGTCTCGTGATCTTTACTATCTTACTTCAAATATTGTGTCTATTCTGTGATTTCATACCGCTGCTTCGAAGTATGCAGCATGCGCAGTAGAGCTGGGTTCTTCACTTAATCCCTCACCGTAACTCCTCATAAAATACAGATCAAACTTCATACTGGTAAGTACTCGTTTAATCTTACTATTAAATCTACTCCACAATTCAAACATGTCTAATCTATCTTTCGCTTCTAACCCCATTCTACTGCCTTAGAGTCATAGTGTGGAAAAGTGTTGAACCAGGCCCTTCGGCCCAACTTGCCCACACCAGCTAACAATGTCCCAGCTGCACTAGTGCCACTTGCCTGCGCTTGGTCTATATCCCTCCAAATCTGTCCCATCTATATACCTGTCTAACTGTTTCTTAAATGATGGGATCGTCCCAGCCTCAACTCCTCTTCTGACAGCTTGTTCCATACACCCACCAGCATTTGTGTGAAAATGTTATCCCTTTGATTACTATTAAATCTTTTCCCCTTCACCTTGAACCTACGTCCTCTGGTCCTCGATTCCCCTACTCTGGGCAAGAGACTCTGTGCATCTAGCTGATCTAAACCTCTCATGATTTTATACACCTCTATAAGATCACTGCTCATCCTCCTGCGCTCCATGGAATAGAGACCCAGCCTACTCAACCTCTCCCTATAGCTCACACTGGTCCTGGAAACATCCTCGTAAATCTTTTCTGAACACTTTCAAGTTTGACAATATCTTTCCTGTAATATAACCATATAACCATATAACAATTACAGCATGGAAACAGGCCGTCTCGGCCCTACAAGTCCGTACCGAACGACTTTTTTCCTTTTAGTCTCACCTGCCTGCACTCATACCATAACCCTCCATTCCCTTCTCATCCATATGCCTATCCAATTTATTTTTAAATGATACCAACGAACCTGCCTCCACCACTTCCACTGGAAGCTCATTCCACACCGCTACCACTCTCTGAGTAAAGAAGTTCCCCCACATGTTACCCCTAAACTTCTGTCCCTTAATTCTGAAGTCATGCCCTCTTGTTTGAATCTTCCCTATTCTCAAAGGGAAAAGCTTGGCCACATCAACTCTGTCTATTCCTCTCATCATTTTAAAGACCTCTATCAAGTCCCCCCTTAACCTTCTGTGCTCCAGAGAATAAAGACCTAACTTTTTCAACCTTTCTCTGTAACTTAGTTGTTGAAACCCAGGCAACATTCTAGTAAATCTCCTCTGTACTCTGTCTATTTTGTTGACATCCTTCCTATAATTGGGTGACCAAAATTGTACACCATACTCCAGATTTGGTCTCACCAATGCCTTGTACAATTTTAACATTACATCCCAGCTTCTATACTAAATGCTCTGATTTATAAAGGCTAGCATACCAAAAGCTTATCAATATGAGATTCCACCTTCAAGGAACTATGCACGGTTATTCCCAGATCCCTCTGTTTAACTGTATTCTTCAATTCCCTACCATTTACCATGTACGTCCTATTTTGATTTGTCCTGCCAAGGTGTAGCACCTCACATTTATCAGCATTAAACTCCATCTGCCATCTTTCAGCCCATTTTTCCAAATGGCCAAAATCACTCTGTAGACTTTGGAAATCCTCTTGGTGCGCAGAACTGAACACAATATTCTTAATGCAGCCTCACCAACGTCTTATACAACTGCAACATGACCTCCCAACTTATATACTCAAAAATCTGACTGATGAAGTCCAAAGTGCCAAAAACCTGTTTGACCACCTTATCCACCTGCGACTCGACCTTCAAGGAACCATGCACCTGTACTCCTAGATCCATCTGCTCTACAACACTACCCAGATGCCTACCATTTACTGTGTAGGTCCTGCTCTTGTTCGACGTCCCAAAATGCAACAACTCACGTTTCTCTGTATTAAATTCCATCAACCATTCCTCTGCCCACCTGGCCAATTGATCCAGATCCTGCTGCAATCTTTCACAACCATCTTCACTCTCTGCAAAACCAATAACTTTTATATCATCAGCAAACTTGCTAATCTTGCCCTCTAAGTTCTCATCCAAATCATTGATGTAGATGACAAACAGTAACGGGCCCAGCACTGAACCCTAAGCCTCAGGTCCGAGAAGTAATCTTCCACCATCACCCTCTGCTTCCTTCCATGGAGCCAATTTGCTTTCCATTCAGCTATCACTCCTTGGATCCTATAGATCTAATCTTCCAGAGCAGCCTACCATGCAGAACCTTGTTGAATACCTTGCCGAAGTTCATGTACACAACATCTACAGCTATGCCCTCATCGACCTTTTTGGTCACGTCTTCAAAAAAATTCAATCAGATTTGTGAGACACGACCTCCCATGTACAACACCATACTGACTGTCCCTAATTAGCCCTTGCCCATCCAAATGCCTGTATATCCTATACCTCAGAATACGCTCCAGTAACTCACCAACTACAGATGTTAAGTTCACTGGCATATAGATCCCAGCATTTTCCCAGCAGCCCTTCTTGAAAAGGAGGCACAACATTTGCCACCCTCCAGTCTTCTGGCACCTCTCCTGTACTTAAGGACGACTAGTAAATTTCAACCAGGGTTCCCGCAATTTCCTCTCTAGTTTTTCACAATATCCTTGGATATTTCTGATCCAGCCCCGGAGATTTGTCTTCCTTCAATCATGACAGTACCTTCAGTACTTCTTCGACGGTAACACTGACAGATCTCAAAATGCACTCCCTTGATTGCCCCAAGTTCCTCCATCCTACTGTCCTTCTCCTCAGTAAATACAGAGGAGAAATACTCATTTAGGACCTTGCCCATCTCCTGTGGCTCTACACAGAGGTAACCACTCTGATACCTGAGATGTCCCACTCTCTCTCTCTAGTTATACTTTTCCGCCTTATGTATTGTTAAAATATTTTGGAATTGTCCTTAATGCTACCCGCCAGAGCTATCTCCTGGCCCCTTTTTTCTATTTTCAGTTTACTCCTTAGCTCCCGAAACTCCTCCAGGGATACACTTGATCCCAGCTACCTATACCTGTCTCCTGCATCTTTCCTATTTTCGACGAACACCTCAATTTTGCTCATCAGCCAAGCTTCCTTACGTTTGCCAGCTTTGCCCTTCACTCTAACGGGGACATTCATATACTGAGCTTTCGTCAGCACGCTTTAAAAATCATCCTACTAGGCCGATGTACATTTCCCTTCAAATAACCTGCTCCAGTCAATTTGAGCGAGACCTTCTCTCATACCTTCAAAGTTGGCCTTACACCAGTTGAGCATTTTAACACGTGGACCCTCTCCATCCCAATCCATAACTATCTTATAACCATTGTGAAAAACTTTAACTTCAAATTCCTGGGCGTGCATATCTCTGAAGATCTTTCCTGGACCCAGCACACTGATGCAATTATAAATAAAGCACATCAACGCCTCTACTTCCTGAGAAGATTATGGAGATTCAGTATGTCGAAGAGGATTCTCTTGAACATCTACAGGTATACAGTAGAGAGCATATTGACTGATTGCATCATGGCCTGGTTCGGCAACTTGAATGCCCAGGAGTGAAGAAGACGGCAAAAAGTTGTGAACACTGCCCAGTACATCATCGGCTCAATGTCACCTTGGAACACTGCTGTGACATCCTCCTTAACCAACAATGCAACACCCCCTCGTCTTTTCCCTTCACCCCTGTCGCTCCTGAAGCTCCTGTACCTGGAACATTGAGCTGCCATTCCTAACCCTCCCTTAACCAGGTTTTAATCATTGGCTACAATGGTCCAGTCGCTCGTACCTATCCATTCCCTCAGCTCATCTGCCTTACCCGTCAGGCCCTTGCATTAAAATATGTGCAGTTTAAACCAACCCTCCTTCCTCGCTCTCCCCCTTTCACCTGCCTATTCTGTCCATTAACCTTTCCCACACTGCCCTCCATATCAACTAGCCTCTCATGTGCCTCTGTCCTGCACGAGATCCCACCCCACTGTCAACCTAGTTTCAACCCTCCCGTGTAGCATTAGCAAACGTGCCCACTAGAATGTTGTTCCACCTCTAGTTAAGGTGCAGCCCGTCCCTTTTGTACAGGTCACCCCTGCCCCAGAAGACATCCCAACGATCCAGAAATGTCAAACCCTTGCCCCCTGCACCAACTCCTCAGCCATCCATTCATTTCCCCCATATTGCTATTCTTACCTTCACTAGCACGAGGTAGTGGGAGCAGTCCTGAGATCACTACCCTGCAGGCCCTGCTTTTCATTCTTCTACCCAATTCCGCAAACTCGTGTTACAGAATCTCCTTTCTCTTCCGACCTATATCATTCGTGCCAACATGCACAACAACCCCCGGCTGCTCCCCCCCCCCCCCCTCACTCTTGAGGAAGTCGTGCAGCCGCTCCAAGACGTCCTGGACCCTGGCACCAGGGAGACAACACACCATCCTGGAGTCTCGCCTGTTGCCGTGTTATCTCCTGTCCACACCTCTGACAATGGAGTCTCCCACCACTACAGCTCTGCCTGACGTCACTCTTCTCAGCATCAGCACCAGGGATGGAGTCACTGCCCTCAAGTCAAGTCAAGTCACTTTTATTTATATAGAACATTTAAAAACCAACTCACGTTGGCCATATTGCTTTACATTGGTGGAGGTACTAATGTTAAACAGCATTGGTTCATAGATTAAGTACATACATAAATACATACATATAGCCCTCACTCAGAGGACGTCAAGAAAGGCTTGAGAGTAAAGATGAGTTTTAAGTCTCGACTTAAGGAGTTGATGGAGGGGAAGTTCTGATGGGAAGAGGGACGCTGTTCCACAGTCTAGGAGCTGCAACCACAAAGGCGCGGTCGCCCCTGAACTTATGCCTAGACGCGGGATGTTCAGTAACCCCAAGTCGACCGATCTGAGGGACCTGGAGGTGTTGTGGTGGGTAAGCAGACTTTTGATGTAGGTGCGGGAAAGCCCGTTAAGGGCTTTGTAGACATAAAGGAGGATCTAGAAATGTATTCGGAACCGCACAGGGAGCCAGTGGAGAGAGGCCAGGATCGGGGTGATGTGGTCCCTTTTTCGGGTGCCCGTCAGGAGTCTCGCTGCGGAGTTTTGGACCAGGTGCAGGTGGAACAGGGAAGATTGGCTGATGCCAGTGTAAAGGAAGTTGCAGTAATCGAGGCGGGAGGAGATAAATGTATGGATGATCTTTTCGAGGTCATCAAACTGGAGGAATTGTTTTATTTTAGCTATCGTCCGTAGCTTTAATCACGGCATTGACTTGTTTGTCAAATTTCAATGCTGAGTCAAATATCACACCAAGGATTTTGACGTGCGGTTTGAGTAATGGGGTAAGGCTTCACAGTCTGCCTGCTATCGTTTTGATTGAGTCCGAGGGGACGAGAAGGATGACCTCAGACTTACTCTCGTTTAGTTGGAGGAATGTTTGGGCCATCTAGCACTTAATATCCCCGAGGCAGCGGGTAAGGTTAAGCAGATTTGTTCGGTGTTTGGGCTTCAGGGGGAGATAGAGTTGTGCATTGTCTGCGTAGCAATGGAAGGAAATGCCGTGCCTTTCAATGACTTGGTGTAAGGGGAGCATATACAGGGAGAAGAGAATGGGGCCAAGAATAGAACCTTGTGGAACCCCACAGCAGAGGCTAGCTGGGGAGGAGAAAGAGTTGCCTATGTTAGTAGAGAAACTCCTACCTTTGAGGTATGAGAAAAACCAGTTCAGGCCAGTGCCATCTATACAATCCTCGTACTGGAGACGGTTAATTAGGATGGTGTGGTCGACAGTATCAAATGCTGCGCTGAGGTCGAGAAGGAGCAGGATTGCAAAGTCGCCGGAGTCAACGGTGAGCAGTAGGTCATTATGTTCCTTCAACAAGGCAGACTCTGTGCTACGGTGGGCCCTGAAACCTGATTGGAAAGTTTCCAAGATAGGGTTTTGGTGAAGGTAGGCATAAGTTGACTTAAAATTACCTTTTCAAGGGCAGCACCTTCATTCAGGAGCTGTACCTGGACACAATTTTCCACAGGTGTAGTTGTCAGAAGCACCAGCCGTGTCCTTGACTTCCCACATCCTGCAGGAGAGACACTGTAACAACTTGCTTGCCATTACTCCAGTGTACAAAATCACAAATCACGAATGAGTTGAGTGAAACCTATTCCCTTCTCTGCTGCCGATAGCCTCCTTCTGCACTGAAATATGTCACGTTTAAATATCAGACACATGCAGAACTCATTCAAGTACAGCCTCCTTGCTTCAGCCTCCTCACCAAAGACTTGTGAGCTAAATGTTTATCATCAGGATGTGGGCCTCTCTCTTAACCTCCAGTTTTGCAATCATCCTCAATCTTATGCACATAAAAAACAAAGTGCTGGAGGAAGTCAGAAGGGTGCGGAGAAAACATAGAAGGAACTCTCTACTTGGAATTCCCTGCTACAGAGGGCAGTGGAGGCCAGATCATTGGATGGATTTAAGAGAGTGTTGGATAGAGCTCTAGGGGCTAGTGGAGTTAAGGGATATGGGGAGAAGGCAGGCACGGGTTATTGATTGGGGACGATCAGCCATGATCACAATGAATGGCGGTGCTGGCTCAAAGGGCCGAATGGCCTCCTCCTGCACCTATTTTCTATAGGGTAATCAAGAACCAATGGATATAGATTTAAGGTGAATGGGGAAGGATGTAATATGGGGAGAATGGTGGGGATGTTTTATGTTGAATTCTCTCAACTCTATGCTGTGTTCTTTATTTTTACTGTATGGCTATATGGTGATTACATTTCACTGTGCCAACTGGCACATGTGACAAATAAATGTATCTTGTATCTTGTATCTTGTAATGGGAAACTAAGAGGCAGATTTTCTGGGCTTACTTGGAATGAACTGCCAGAGGAGGTAGTTGAGGAAGGTACTATAGGGCAGCACGATGGCACAGGGGTAGAGCTGCTGTCTTACTGCCTTAGAGCATCAGAGACCTGGTTTTGATCCTGACTACAGGCACCGTCTGTGGGAAGTTTACGTTCTCCCCGCGCCTTCGTGGGTTTTCTCTGAGATTTTGGTTGCCTCCCACACTCCAAAGCCGAACAGGTTTGTTAGTAGATTGGCTTGGTATAAATGTAAATTACCCCTAGTATGTGTAGGATAATGTCAGTGTGCGGGGATCGCTGGTCAGTGAGGACTTGGTGGGCCGAAGGGCCTGTTTCCACGCTGTATCTCCAAAACTAAAACAAAAACACCCGTTAAAACACACATGTATAGGTATATGGATAATAGAGCGATTAGGGCCAAATGGGACTGGTGTAGACGGGGTATATTAGTCAGCATAGGTCGGATGAAGGGCAAGCAAAATATAGAATAGAACATTGTTAGCTGGGGAAGGTGAGAACGAGGCATTTGCCTGTGGTTTGGCCCATTTCCCTATCAATGGGATATGTTGCAATATTGAATAGATGTGGAGAGGTTAGATTATTTTGTTTTTCCATCCTTATCAGGCAAATGAAGGATCCTATCACCAACAAGAGAGGGCTCCTGACCTACCACCCACCTCATAGAAGGACCTTTCAAAATAACTTTAGTTGAACTTTAATGGACTTTATCTTGCAAAAAACAATATTCCCTTCATCCAGTATCTGTAGACTGTGAGCATAGGGGACAAATTCAGTAAAATGGGACTGGGGTAGATGGGGTATATTGGTCAGCATGGATGGGTTGGGCCAAAGGGCCACTATCCGTGCTGTGTGACTATGACTGTGGCTGCCTGACCCGCTGAGAGTTACTCCAGCATTTCGTGTCTATACTAAGACTATGACCCAATAAAGGTAACGGCATCATTTACAGCACGGCTATTCTGAGCTGAAGGGCCCCTCCCTATGCTGTGCATTTCTATGTTTATCCTTTCCACATTCCCATCAACATTCCCAGACTGCAACTTCCCGGCACCCACAGTAAATACAGATAAATATGTTTGGAAATCACTGTTTACAGTTTAGTTTATTGTCACGTGGACCGAGATACAGTGAAAATCTTTTGTGGAGTGCTAACAAGTCAGCGGAAGGACAATATAGTAGTATCGGATAGCAGTAACAGCATCTTTAGGTATGTGAAGAAGAAAAAATTAGTTAAGACCAAAGTTGGACCCTTGAAGACTGAAAAAGGTGAATTTATTATGGGGAACAAGGAAATGGGAGATGAGTTGAACAGGTACTTTGGATCCGTCTTCACCAAGGAGGACAAACAATCTTCCTGATGTACTAGTGGCCCGAGGAACTGGGTGACGGAGGAACTGAAGGAAATCCACGTCAGGCAGGAAATGGTGATGGGACTGAAGGCTGATAAATTCCCAGGGCCTGAGGGTCTGCATCCCAGGGTACGTAAGGAAGTGGCGCTACAAATCGTGGACACATTGATGATAATTTTCCAATGTTCAATAGATTCAGGATCAGTTCCTGTGGATTGGAGGGTAGCTAATGTAATCCCACTGTTTAAGAAAAGCGGGAGAGAGAACACAGGGAATTATAGACTAGTTAGCCTGACATCCGTGGTGGGGAAGATGCTGGAGTCAATTTGGAAATGAGGAAATACTATTTCACACAGAGAGTTGTGAGTTTGTGGAATTCTCTGCCTCAGAGGGCGGTGGAGGCCGGTTCTCTGGATACTTTCAAGAGAGAGCTAGATAGGGCTCTTAAATATAGCGGGAGTCAGGGGATATGGGGAGAAGGCAGGAACGGGGTACTGATTGGGTATGATCAGCCATGATCACATTGATTGGCGGTGCTGGCTCAAAGGGCCGAATGGTCTACTCCTTAAGTCCTTAATTACAATCAAGACATTTACAGTGTACAGGTACATGAACATTGACAAGGACAAAGGAATAACATTTAGTGCAAGGTAAAGCCAGTCAAGTCCGATCAAGGATTGCCTGAGGATCACTAATGAGGTAGATAGTAGTTCAGTACCTCTCTCTGGCTGTGGTAGGATGATTCAGTTGCCTGACAACAGCTGGAAAAAACTGTCACTGAATCTAGAGCAGTGCATTTTCACACTTCTGTACCTTTTTCCTGATGGGAGAGGGGAGGAGGGAGTGGCCAGAAAATCCTTGGTTTCAGTTTTCCTTTCGATCCCATGAACATTTCATAAGGTGCAGAATTCAGCCAAGCATCATAAAGGGGAGGAAGCCAATATCACCTCAACCTTGCAATTCTACATTCCTTACATTTGCCTGTATTAAAACCACTTAATTTCCAGCTACACCTTTATCCCACCAAATCAATCAATTAAATCATCTCTGACATCTTCAAATTGCCAATGCATTTTTCCTATCCAGGGATGAAAAGTGGCACAGTGGTAGAGTTGCTGCCTCACAGCTCTAGAGACCCGGGTTCGATCCTGACTACAGGTGCTGTCTGTACGTAGTTTCAGGGCTGCCAACATTGGGTGAGAGTTGGGAGTGAGAAATTGCGAGACCAAGCCCGTGGGAGTATAGCGACGGGGGGGGGGGGGGGGGGGGGGGGGGGGTATTCCATTGGTATTCCATTGGTACGAAACATTTGCATTTTTCAGCTTGAAATTGTGCAATATGGTGCATACAATAGCTAGTCTTTGAACTTACACTTGAATGCAATATATATGCTTTAAATTGGATTGGAGTGTTTTTGCAAGGGGGGAGGCTGTGCGATCCCTGATCACTGGCCTTGGGGGTATCCGGTGAGGGAGTGGAGCAACTGAGTGGGGAGAGGGTGTGGAAGAAGGGTGTCCCCCCTCCCAGGGTAGGAACATTTTGATATTTGATGTATTAAAATCATGTTTTAGTGCACTGTAGAAGTATGATTTCAATGTATTTTGTATGAAGTATTTTTAAGACGTAACTTTTTAAGGGGCAACTTTATCCACACAAAGGGTGATGGGTGTATGATCCTGTACAACTGCAGTAGAACCTCCCTGCTCCTATACTCAAATCCTTTTGCTATGAAAGCTAACATACCATTCGCTTTCTTCACTGCCTGCTGCACCTGCATGCCTACTTTCAATGACTGGTGTACCATGCCACCCAGGTCTCGTTGCATCTCCCCTTTTCCTAATCGGCCACCATTTAGATAATAGTCTGCTTTTCGTTTTTGCCACCAAAGTGGATAACCTCACATTTATCCACATTGTACAGCATCTGCCAAACTTTTGCCCACTCACCCAGCCTATCCAAGTCACCTTGCAGTCTCCTAGCATCCTCCTCACAGCTAACACTGCCCCCCAGCTTAGTGACATCCGCCAACTTGGAGATGTTGTCTTCAATTCCCTCATCCAGATCATTAATATATATTGTAAATAGCTGGGGTCCCAGCACTGAGCCTTGCGGTACCCCACTAGTCACTGCCTGCCATTGTGAAAAGGACCCGTTTACTCCTACTCTTTGCTTTCTGTTTGCCAGGCAGTTCTCTATCCACATCAATACTGAACCCCCAATAGTGCTTTAAGTGTGTATACTAATCTCTTATGTGGGACCTTGTCGAAAGCCTTCTGAAAGTCCAGATACAACACATCCACTGGTTCTCCCCTATCCACTCTATTAGTTACATCCTCGAAAAATTCTATAAGATTCGTCAGACATGATTTACCTTTTGTAAATCCATGCTGACTGTCCAATGATTTCACCACTTTCCAAATGTGCTGCTATCCCATCTTTAATAACTGATTCTAGCAGTTTCCCCACTACCGATGTTAGACTAACTGGTCTGTAATTCCCCATTTTCTCTCTCCCTCCTTTCTTAAAAAGTGGGGTTACATTAGCTACCCTCCAATCCTCAGGAACCACTCCAGAATCTAAAGAGTTTTGAAAAATTATCACTAATGCATCCACTAATTATCATTACGATTATGACATATCCTCATGGATTCCTGCAAATGGGGGTTTGGTTAGAATGCGAGAGCAACAAAGGAGTTTTTACAGGTGATAACAATGTACAATATGTATGTATATTCTTAGTGTCATGGAGTCAGGAGGGTTTTATTGTCTCATGTCACAGATAGATCAATGAATTTCTTACTTCCAGCAGCAAATCAGAATATGTAGACAATATACAATAGACAGCAGGTCCATTCGGCCCTTCGAGCCAGCACCGCCATTCAATGTGATTGTGGCTGATCATCCACACTCAGTACCCCGTTCCTGCCTTCCACCATATCCCTTGACACCATTTTCTTGAAGAGCCCTATCTAGGGGGTGGGGGAGGGGGAGAGAGAGGGTGGGGGGAGGGGGGGAGGTGGGGGGGGGGGAGAGAGGAGAGAGCGGAGGGGAGGAAGGAGGGGAGGGAGGGAGGTGGGGTGAGGGAGGAGGGAGAGGGGGAAGAGTGTGGAGGGAGGGGGAGAGGGGTGGAAGGGGGGGGAGAGGGGGGGGAGAGTGTGGAGGGGGGGGAGAGCAGAGAGAGGGGGAAGAGTGGGGAGGGAAGAGTGGGGAGGGAGGTGGGAAGAGGGGGGGGGGAGAGAGAGAGAGGGGGTGGGGAGAGGAGAGGTTGGGGGGTGGGGGAGATAAGTGGAAGAATGGTGAGGGAGGGGGAGAGGTGTAGGGGGTAGTGGTGGAAGGGGAGAGAGAGGGTAGGGGAAGGGGATGGGATGAGAGAGAGAGGGATGGGTGAGAGAGGTTGGGGGATGGAGGGAGAGAGAGAAGTGGAAGAGTGGGGAGGGAGAGGGGTGGGGGAGTGGTGGGAAGGAGGTCAGAGGGGGAAGAGGTGGGGGGAGAGAGGGAGAGAGGGGGAAGGGAGGGGGAAAAAAGAGGGGTGGGGGTGGGAGAGGGGTGAGGGGTGCGGTAAGGGGGAGAGGTGGAAGTGTGGGGGAGGAAGGGGGAGAGAAGGTTGGGGTGGTGGAATAGGGACAGAGGGGGGGGGGCGGGGGGAGGGGAAAGAGGGAAAGGGGTGGGGGAGTGAGGGATTAGGGTGGGAGCAGAAGGGGGGGGGAGGAGGGAGAGGGGTGGGGAGAGGGGGGCGGAGGAGGAACGAGGGGAGGAGGGGGGGGGGGAGGGGAGGAGAGAAAGATGGGGAGGGGAGGAGAGAGTGGGGGGGGAGAGAGATGTGGGGGGGGGGGGGAGGGAGGCGAGGAGGGGAGATGGGGTAGGGGAAAGAGGGGGAAGAGTGTGGAGGGAGGGGGAAGAGTGGGGAGGGGAAGGGGGGGGGGGAGAGAGAGAGGGATGGGGTGGGAGGAGAAGGGTAGGAGAGGAGGAGGGAGGAGGAGAGGGAGATGAAGAGGGGGGAGGAGAGAGGGGTGATGAGGGGGGGGAGGAGAGAGGGGAGGGGAGAGAGAGTTGTGGGGAGGGGGGGGGAGGAGGGAGATGGGGCAGGGGAGAGAGGGGGAAGAGTGTGGAGGGAGGAGGAAAAGAGCAAGGAGGGAGTTGTTGGGTGGGGGAGGAGGGGTGAGGAGGGAGATGGAGAGGGGGAGGGAGGGGGAAGAGTGTGGAGGGAGGGGGAGAGGAGGGGGTGGGGGGAGAGAGAGAGAGAAAGAATGGGGAAGGAGAGTGGGAGGGGGGAGAGGTGGAAGAGTGGGGAGGGAGGGAGGGGAGGGTAGGGAGGAGGAGTGGTGGAAGAGGGGACAGAGGGGATAGAGAAGGGGTGGGGGGAAGGGAGGGGGAGAGAGAGGGTGGGGGAGGGAGAGGAGAGGGGGGGGGTAAGGGGAGAGAAGTGGAAAGTGGGGGAGGGAGGTTGTAGGGGGAGTGATGGAAGAGGGGACAGAGGGGTAGGGGGAATTGGGCGGGGGAGAGAGAGAGGGAAGGGGGGTGGGGGGAGAGAGGGATGGGGTGGGAACTGGAGGGGGAGGAGAGGGAGAGGGGGTGAGGAGAGGGAGATGGAGAGGGGAGGGAGGAGAGAGGTGTGGGGAAGGGAGGAGAGAGAGGAGGGGGGGAGAGAGGTATAGGGACGGGGAGGAAGGCAAGGAGGGAGATGGGTTAGGGGGTAGAGGAGGAAGAGTGTGGAGGGAGGGGGAAGAGTGGGGAGGGGGAAGGGGGTGGGGGAGAGAGGGGAAAGTGGTGGGGGAGGCAAGGGGGTTGGGGGAGAGAGTGATGGGTGTGGGTGGAGGAGGGGCAGGAGAGGGAGATAAGAGGGAGGGGGGGACGAGGGGGATGAGGTAGGAGAGGGAGGGGGAAGAGTTTGGATGGAGGGGGAGAGGGGTGGCGGGGAGGAGGAGAGAGAGGAAAAATAGTGGGGAGGGGGAGTGGAAGAGGGGGGTAGGGGTAGTCCATCTGTTCCCCATTCCCTATCACCCCCAATCCTCTTTCTCTATTCCCACACACGTGATGACGCGCTTCGACACAGGCTGCGGGGGGGGGGGTGGGGGGGGGGGTCGTGCTGGGGCAAGGGGGGGGGGTGCTGGTGCAAGGGCATATGTAAATGATCCATTCCAATTGGACCTGTGAGCATTGGATTTTGTGACATCACACGAGGGAACGTTCACCTACATTCTATGGGTGAGAGCTGTTTTTTTTAAAACCTTTTTAAATTTTGGGGGGGCTGGGAAGGATTTTATTAAAATTGTGTACTTAAACAAGACTAAATTTAATAAGGAGTGGATATTTGTATGTAACAGTGAAATCTCTACCGAAATGGAAAAAATTTCGGCGTTTCAGCATGTGGTGTTGGCGGAACAGCCAGAAGCACACACACACACACACACACACACACACACACACACACACACACACACACACACACACACACACACACACACACACACACACACACACACACACACACACACACACCACACACACACACACACACACACACAGTTTTAATAGATAGATAGATAGATAGATAGATAGATAGATAGATAGATAGATAGATAGATAGATAGATAGATAGATAGATAGATAGATAGATAGATAGATAGATAGATAGATAGATAGATAGATAGAGGTGAGGCTCTGGATCAACACCCAGCGATCCCTGAAAGTCTGCTGTGTGCTGATCTTCACTGAGACCTGGCTCAGCGGGCTGGTTCCCGATGGGGCTGTGGACCTAACCAACCGGTCACTGCATCGTGCTGATAGAACATAGGACTCCGGTAAGAGCAAGGGTGGCGGGCTCTGCAACTACATCACCAATGACTGTTCTCCAGACCTGGAATACCTACTGTTTAAATGTAGGCCGTTTTACCTGCCTCGGGAGTTTACTGTGGTTATCATCATGGCCATATACATCCCACCACAGGCTAATGGTAACCTAGCGCTAGCACAGCTGCACTCGGCCATCAGTAAGCAGCAGGATGCTCACCCCGACGGTGCCTTCATTGTTGCAGGGGACTTTACAATACAATACAATACAATACAAATTTATTGTCATTTGAGCCCCAGTGAGACTCAAACGAAATTTTGTTTCCACAGCCATACAAACAAAGACAATGTCCTACAGACATACACACAATTAAATTCACACAAACATCCATCACAGTGAACCCAGTGTGATGGAAGGCAAAGTCTTTTCTCTCCCCTGCTCTCAATTTCTCTCCCGATGTCCAAGCCCCAGGCGGGTGATGATAAGCCCCACGGCCATTTTAGGCCGCGCGGGGCGATTTACGGCCCCGCTCCCGGTCTGAAAGTACAAGGTTGGAACCCCCACGGGTTTAATCAGGTCGACCTATGAGCCGCACTCCGCAAATTCCACCAGCATGTGCAGTGCCCTACCAGGGGCTCAAACACGCTGGATGAAGTGTACACCAATATCAAGGACACCTACAGAGCTCTCCCCTGCCCATCCCTGGGACAATCCGATCACCTCTCACTATTTCTACTGCCTACATACAAACCCCTCATCCGCAAGACCAAACCTGCAATAAGGACAGTCAAAATATGGCCCGAGGACCCCACCCTACAACTCCAAGACTGCTTTGATCGCACCGACTGGGACCTGTTTGCACAACAGGCAACCAGTGGTACAGAGGTAGACTTGGAGGAGTACACATCCACTGTGCTCTTCTACATCAACTGCTGTGTGGAGACTGTCACAGTGGACAAGCAAATAAAGATGTTCCCAATCCGGAAACCCTAGATGAACAAGGAGGTTCAGGATCTGCTAAGGGCACGCAACAATGCCTTTAAATCCAGGGACACTTCTGCCGACAGTGCGGCCAGGTCGAACCTGAACAAAGGCATAAAAAAGGCCAAAGACATCCACAGGCAAAGAGTGGAAGAACACTTCAATACCGCGGACACCAGAAGCATGTGGCAGGGTGTCAGGGACATCACTGACTACAAGAGCAGCCCCGCCTGCCCCCACGGTGATATCACACTGGCCAACGAACTAAACACCTTCTTTGCCCGCTTCGAAACTTGCAACACCACCAGGAGTGGAATAACCCCGGCCATGGCGGAGGGACAGGCCTTAATACTGAGCACTCAGGGGGTACAGTGCGCTCTGCGTAGGATTTTACTTCGGAGTCACGTGAGGGACTCCATGAAAGAAGCCCGCTACAGCGCATGCGTGCAATATCGCATACACGCATTCAACGAGTCAGACGTGGGAGAGGATGTCTCCCTGGAGAGAAATGCAAAGAAGCAGGTAAGAGACTGCAAAAATTTTTCCACTTACCTTGCAGGTAGGAAATACAAGAAGCTGCAGGAGCTGGAGAGGAGACTGCAGAAATAGTGCAGCCAGAACCAGCAGCAGCAGTTAGCGCGAATCCTCTGGAGGGGATTCCCAAACGGCTATTTTTAGCACAGAACAGCTGTGCCCGACGTCGCTCCCCGCACCGGCAAGATTGACTGCTGCCGGGCGGGAAACAAAGCTACACGGCCCGGGGAGTTTCTAGACCAAGTCGGGTCTATTTTTAGATGCAGTCGCTAGGGGCTCCGCAGCTGATTGAAGCAGCTGCACCACCCGGGAGAGAGAGAGCTGACATCGGGGACAGCAGCCCATGGACCTGCGCTACGGGGTCCGTGGGGCTGCGGGAGGAAGGACGTTCCTCCGAAAAAGGGCAGGCTGAAAACCAGTACAGGTAAGAACAAATTTCCCTTACCTTTTTGGTGCTTTTTTCCAGACGTGCCTGCTGTATTCTGAAGAGACTGGTGTGTTGCTGAACAGCAGGCAGCCAGCTAAGGACGTCAGGGCACAGCCACAGGTCGTTACTGGTGTGAGCTGAACAGCAGGCAGCCAGCTACGGATGTCAGTATAGAGCTGAAGGGCTGCCAACACAGAGTTTGCTGTTGTTTAAAGACAAGCAGCAGGCAGCAATAAATGTCGGCACCAGCATCTCCCAGAAGGGAGCGAGTGCCAAACTTCACCCTAAATGGGTAGAGGTGCCCGTGAATACCAGGACCAGGGGGAATGGTCCAGTGCCCGTAGGCATGGGGACGGGCTGTGGGATATACCGCGTGCGACTAGTGCCCGAGAGCACCAAGGTCGGCAGGAGCGGTCCCATATATTAAGCACCCGCGACGACTAGTGCCCGAGAGCATGTAAGTCGGCTGGAGCGGTTTGCTGGAGTAAATTTCTCCATAGTGGCAGGCTCCGGGATTGGAGGATAGCCACAGTGGGCAAATAATATAAGTCCCACAGCAGTTTCCCATATGGGCTGCATGAAATGTCAGACGCCTCTGAGGAGGGTATCGAAGGTCTGACGGGGTAAAGCCTGAGCAGGTGATGGAGCCACTGTCCCCTATTGAAGGGGGGGGGAAAACAACCTGCCGAACATGATGAGCAGTACTGCCAGCAGAACTCACGGAGAATGATTTCGAGAAGGATGGCTGTGAGTATTGAAGGACTGTGAGTCCACCCATTAACTTCAAGCTAATATTTTGCTGAAGTGTTGGCAAGGGTTCTATACCCCGGGAATATTGTGGTGCTCTCAATGTAGCCATTATTACAGGTGCATTTGCAGACGTGGGGATGACATTAACGTTATGTGCATCCTAAGAGAGGTAGTGTGTTTTTGTAATTATACTACAAAGAATTGGGCAGAGGTACCCAGCAGCAGCGTCCTGTTTAGGGTTTGGCCGGGACGACCACTGTGGAGATGCAAACTAACATTAACCTTTAGGCTCTCCACAACCGCATATGAAACCAAGGAAAATAACTTTTCCACCAATAACCATGGAGGTAGGTGAATTTGGGGCTCCAGTATTAATAGGGAGCACGGAAGTTGGGGGGATATTGCAACTTCATGTTGATGCTTGGTGTAATATATCCATGGACAGATATATCCTTAGCAGTTTTAAGGGATATCTGATAGAGTTCTACACGAACAAAACCCTCCAGTACATAACCGGATAGATATACATGCTGGTATGAAATAAACTAAACCTGAACAACAGGATTTGTCTCAAACATCTTTATTAGAAATAAGAAAGATGGGGGATGCCGTATTATTATGGATTATCAATACTTCACAATGTTGTGCAATATATTCATTTTAAAAATGGATATGTTTAGCAGTGCTAAGATTTAGTGTGCAGCAGGCTAGTCTATGGGAAGTATTAATTTAAGATCCTTGCTATTCAATATCAAACTGGGGGAAAAAATTTTAAACCAGTGTTGGGACTGCTGCAACACCAAAATCATAGAATTATGGTATAGTTGGATGATATCCTTATTGTGGGAATAACTTAGGAATCGGCATGTTAGGCAGTGGTTGCCACTAATCAATTGTTTGTGCAGCTGGGATGCATTGTCCATCCACTTAAGTCAAAATTGACACCATTAACACATTTAATATGTTAATGATTTACTAATATGGAAAGCCACAGAGGTCAACTCGGCTGTGCTATTACAAACAGATGCCAGTGCAATTGGTTATGGTACAACTGATACCATCTCGAGCTATGGGGGAGATGGAATATATAAGAAGCTAACCTACATAACACTAAGGGTTAGAAATGTTAAGTGCATTTCATGGGCTAAAATCTTATTGCTCAGGAATGAAACTGCAGCATGGTAGATGGTAGATAGATAATACCTCGGTGATGGCATATTTAAGTCATATGGGTGGAAAGATATCACCAGCTTGTGATGAATTGGCAAATTAAACTTGGGAATGGTGTGTCCAAAGGAATATTTGGTTATGGGCTACGTATCTACCAGGGATACTAAATCAGTGGCAGACACCAGGCCACGAAAAATTATTGGAAGTACTAAATGGATGTTGGATAGATGGTATTTGCTAAAATCAGTAAAGTAGGTAAGGCCGGAAATTAGAATTGCATCCGGGGTTAAATCACCAGTTACCGAGGTATGTATCATTGATACCAGATCCTGAGGCAGAAGCTACAGATGCTGTTTCACTGCACTAGGGGAGGGTTTTTTCATTTATGTATTACCTCCTTGTCTATTTTATAAATTTGGGGTATGAAGGGACATTCAACAGGAATCGGCATCGGGGATGTCTTAGTACCTGATTGGCTTACCCAACTATGGTTTTCCGGGGTACAGGACATGGTGCTGGAACTATGTATAACGGTAGACGTAGTCCTAAGTTGCTGGTGCATCCAGTAACTGAGGATAGCTATCCATGTCATAGAAAATATTGATTTAGTAGGTTGTAGACTCTAAAACACCGCTGCGGGACATGGGGCTATCAAAAGAACTGTGGACATGATCACAGCAGCACGAAGAAGGTCTACTCAATAACAGTATTTAGGTCATATTAAAATGGACTAATTACTGCCATGATAACTTTCTGGACCACAGAAATAAGGATGTTCCGGGGGTGCTACAGTTGCTTACCAGCCTGCAATATGGAGGACTGTGTTTCAGCACTGTGAATAGTGCCGAAAGTGCATTGTCAAGTCATTAATGGCAAGAAACAGTAAGACAGTCTGTGGGATCACATCCTCTGGCAGTTAAAACATTTTAGAGGATTTTTATGTTAACACCAAGCCACCAAAAAAAAAAAATAATAATAAAATAAATAAAAATAAATAATACAACTATATTTGGAATGTAAGTGTGGCTTTGATCTTGCTAAGGAATTGGTCGCCGGCTACAGCATTAAATCTGGATAACTAACTAGAAATGGTAATGCTGATAGCGCTAGTCACAGTGCATAAGCTCCAGTTATTGCTAAAAGTAAGACTGGATGGCTTCACTATTGCGGCACGAAGATTGGGGGTGTGATCCAGGACCGTATTATTAAACAAAATAGGCCAGGATTAGCGGGGCAGGTCATAGAATTGATGGCCTACCCGGAGGACAAATGCCTCTGTATAGTAAAGTACGGTTTTGCTATACAGTAAGGAAAAAAGGCTATCAGAGGCAAGGAATTGGTGTTTAATCAGCTATAAGATACTGTACCATAGAGTGTAACTCAGACCATTTCGCGGTGGCTGAAATATGGGATATGATAGGCGGGAGTGGACAATAACATATTTAATTCTCACCCCACCAGGGCTGCAGCTACATCTGCAGCAAAACGCCTTGATGTATCCATGGACCAAATCCTCAGGATTGCAGGATGGTTGTTGGAGAATACGTTTCAGAAATGTTAACAAACCAGTTAGCAGTATGGGAACGTTTTTTCGGGGAACAATTTTAAGTTCTGTATGATAATTTATCCCTGAAGAATACAGGGTTATGATTTGAATTAATTCGATATTAGTTATCATTTCCATTATATAATTGGTATGAATGCTTTGAATATAATTAACAATTTCTCTCTAACTACCAAGGCAGTTGTGAAGCATGGACTCGTTTTCACGGCATGAGGTCACAGAGCTTTGAAATCTTTCATGGAGTCCCTCACGTGACTCCGAAGTAAAATAGTAAGATTTAACGAGAACTTACCAGTTTGAAGTTTGATCTGTATTTTATGAGGAGGAACGTTGAGGGAATACATGCCCTCCGCTCCCACCCTCATAGGATCATATCTTAAACTGGTATCTCTTTGATAATCTTGCTATTTTAGGTCAATATAGGGTATCTGTGACCTCACACCGCTGCTTTGAAGGATGACACGCATGCGCTGTAGCGGGCTTCTTTCATGTATTCCCTCAACGTTCCTCCTCATAAAATACAGATCAAACTTCAAACTGGTAAGTTCTCGTTTAATCTTACTATCAATCCACACAAGGCTGCAGGCCCGGATGGAGTCCAGGGAAGGGTACTAAAGGACTGTGCTGTACAGCTGGCGGAGATATTCACGAGAATCTTCAATCTGTCTCTATCTCTGGCAACGGTCCCCAAGTGCCTGAAAACAGCCACCATAGTGCCGGTGCCGAAAAAGTCCAAAGTCACCAACCTGAACGACTACCGCCCGGTTGCCCTAACTCCAATCCCAATGAAGTGCTTCGAAAGGCTGGTCGTCTCCCACATCAAATCCAGCATCCCTGCCTCACTGGACTCTCATCAATTTGCATACAGGGCAAATAGATCAACAGAGGATACCATCTCTCTGGCTCTTCACACTGTCCTGACTCTCCTGGACAGACAGGGCACGTACGTGAGGATGCTCT
>NW_026576136.1:55000-160000 GCF_028641065.1 Leucoraja erinaceus | reverse complement strand
GAAGCCAACATCACCTCAACCTTGCCGTTCTACATTCCTTACATTTGCCTGTATTAAAACCACTTAATTTCCAGCTACACCTTTATCCCAGCAAATCAATCAATTAAATTATCTCTGTCATTTTCAATTTGCCAATTCGTTCTTCCTACCCAGGGCTGAACAGTGGTACAGTGGTAGAATTGCTGCCTCACAGCGCTAGAGACCTGGGTTTGATCCTGACTACGGGTGCTGTCTGTACAGGGTTTGTACAGAGTTCGTACGATCGCCCCATGTCCTGCTTTTCAGGGTTTTCTCTGGGAGACAATGTCATACAGACAGCACCAGTGGTCGGGATCGAGCTCGGGTCTCTGACGCTGTGAGCGCTGTAAGGCAGCAACTCTACTGCCGGGTGAAGGTAAAGAGAGTGCAATAGTCAGGTTTAAATTGGACACTGACATTCCTCTTACAGCTAGAGTGGATCTGCAGGACATTAGATTTAGATGAAATTGATAATGATCTGCTTGGAAGTCATGAGGTTTCCAAGCGTATAAAACTGTGACGTTTATTGGACATAACCTCGTGGTTTCCAGTAAATGTGGGCTGGGTTGGGAAAGCGAGAGCAACAAAGGCAAATAGCAATGTAATATTGTATTTGATGAAATTCAAATTCATGAAACCCAGAAACACTGTAAACAATATAATAAACACGCAGTTCACTGTCACACTTACATAAACACACATAAGGAACTGCAGATGTTTGTTTAAATCGAAGATAGACATAAAATGCTGGAGTAACTCAGTGGGCCTGGCCAAAGGTCAAGGAATTGGTGACCTTTCGGGATGAGACCCTTCTTTAGACTGATATCAGGGAAGTGGGCCGTGCATAGATAAGGAAGTGTAAGGTGTGAAAACAGGACAAACAAGGAGAATGTAGAATAGATGATTGGTAGTTGGGAAAAGGCAACAACAAAGCAAACAGAGATAAAATGTAGTCGGAGACAGTAAGACTGGTGGGAGAACTGGGAAGACTGGTGGGAGAGAGAGGGAAAGCAAGGGTTACTTGAAGTTAGTGAAGTCAATGTTTATACTGCAGGGGTGCAAGATGCCCAAGTGAAATATGAGGTGCTGTTCCTCCAATTTGCGCTGGGCCTCACTCTGACAATGGAGGAGGCCCTGGACGGGAATGGGAGGGGGAGTTAAAGTGTTGCGCAACCGGAGGATCAGGTAGATTAGATTAAGGCAGACGTAGTGGAGGTGTTCAGTGAGACGATCGCCGAGCCTGCGCTTGGTCTCACCGATATACGGGAATCCACACCTGGAACAGCGGATACAGTAGATGAGGTTGGAGGAGGTGCAAGTAAACCTCTGCCTCACCTGGAAACACTGTTTGGGTCCTTGGACGAGTCGTGGGGGAAGGTCTAGGGACAGGTGTTGCATCTCCTGTGGTTGCAGGGGAAGGTGCCTGGGGAGTTGACCAGGGAGTTGCAGAGGGAACACTCTCTGAGGAAAGTGGAAAGGGTTGGAGATGGGGAGATGTGGCCAGTGGTGGAATCCCATTGGAGCTAGCGAAAATGTTGGAGGAGTAGGTGCTGTATGCGAAGGCTGATGGGGTGGAAGGTGAGGACAAGGGGGGCTCTGTCCTTGTTACGAATGAGGGGAAGGGGAGCAAGAGCAGAGCTGTGGGATATTGAGGAGACCCCAGTGAGAGCCTCATCTATAATGAAAGAGGGGAACCTCCATTCCCTAAAGAATGAGGACATTTCCAATGACCTGGTATGGAATACCTCATCCTGGGCGAGGATGTGGCATTGATGGAAAAACTGGGAGTAAGGGATGGAGTCTTTACAGGAATAGGGTGGTAAGAAGTGTAGCCTAAATAACTATGTGAGTCAGTGGGTTTATAATAGATGTACATGTTTGAGTACATGTGTGTATATGTGTATATATACATACATATTTATATATTTTATAGGAAAAGGATTTGAGTATAAGAGCAGGGAGGTTCTACTGCAGTTGTACAGGGTCTTGGTGAAACCACACCTGGAGTATTGCATACAGTTTTGGTCTTCTAATCTGAGGAAAGACATTCTTGCCATGGAGGGAGTACAGAGAAGTTTCACCAGACTGATTCCTGGGATGGCAGGACTTTCATATGAAGAAAGACTGGATAGACTTGGCGCTTGTACACGCTAGAATTTAGAAGATTGAGGGGGGATCTTATAGAAACTTACAAAATTCTTAAGGGGTTGGACAGGCTAGATGCAGGAAGATTGGGGAAGTCCAGAACTAGGGGTCACAGTTTAAGGATAAGAGGGAAGTCTTTTAGGACCGAGATGAGAAAATCATTTTTTACACAGAGAGTGGTGAATCTGTGGAATTCTCTGCCACAGAAGGTAGTTGAGGCCAGTTCATTGGCTATATTTAAGAGGGAGTTAGATGTGGCCCTTGTGGCTGAAGGGATCAGGGGGTACGGAGAGAAGGCAGGGATGGGATACTGAGTTGGATGATCAGCTATGATCATATCGAACGGCGGTGCAGGCTCGAAGGGCCGAATGGCCTGCTCCTGCACCTATTTTCTATGTTTCTATGTTTCTATGTTTATATCCTATTGAATTCAATTCAATTGAATTGAATAAGTTTATTGGCCAAGTATTAACATACAAGGAATTTGCCTTGGTGCTCCACCCGCAAGTGACATACAGTGACAATTAAGAATGATACATAAAACATTAAACATTAATAATAAAACATTATTGATTAAACATGTGAATTAAATAAAATACCAGAGCAAATTGGTACTCTTCTAAAATGAGGCAAAAAAAAAGATAAAATGTTAAAAATTACATCAATTTACCATTGGCAAATACCACATTACTTCACCTTGCAATGATCAGGCAATACACGATATCCGAAACAGTTTCTTCATGACATGTTAACAACAGTTGTGGAAATGTTCAGTGGGTGGAAGAGAAAGTTCTAAGAGGAACACACCCTTAAGGGATTTATAGCAATTGTGATCATTGGATATCAAGAAGCACACAGCCAGGCATTGGTGAACTCACTGTGGTGGATGTTTAATTTGTGTTTTTTGTATGTTTTGTTTTTATTGGTTCTGTGTATGACTGCCGGGAACATAATTTCGTTCAGACCTAAGGTCTGAATGACAATAAAGGAATCTAATTCTAATCTAATTCTAATCTAATTGGAGGGGCCCCTTCCACTGCTCTTCGCTGGTCGTGGTTTCTGTGCCTCCAATACCTGTGAATGCAAAAATTGACAAGATTCAGGTTAATTTCTGTGCACAGTTAATTAGTTAATTAGTTAATCGCTGAGGGCCTGTAAGTCAAAACTAACTTCCTCATTCTAGTAGCTCACCAGGGGGTATGCAGTATGGGATCACCCTCATTTCAAATAGGGACATCTTCTAGTATGTTCAAAGCTTGCCTGTTATCAGTTCAAAAGGTGTCTCTCTAGCTTGCTGTTCTGAACCGTCAGAATGGCTAGGAATACCTTTACCTATTCCTGTCCAGTCTCGGTCAAAGCTTTACTTAAACTCTTCAGTGACCTATTCATTCCCACCACTGATCAAGAAATTTACAGGTGGTGAGGGATGTAAGATCACTCCTTAACTACTTACAAAGCAGACCCTTTAAAACATTTTTTAAAAAGGATCATTAATAATAAAAAAAACAATTAAAAAATATTCCCAATTGTTCCAATCTGTGTTCTGCGTGGCCAATGAGGAAATCAAATCTTTCTTGAACTGAATTCAAAAGGTAAGAAATAGGAAGAAAATAAACTTAAAATACCGATAAGTCCAAACAAACTGTATTTTTGCATCTTTCCTCTGTTGAAAGTTAAAACAAAGAATAAACAGTTAATTTTCATAGATTGCTAATAGAAACATAGAAACATAGAAAATAGGTGCAGGAGTAGGCCATTCGGCCCTTCGAGCCTGCACTGCCATTCAATATGATCATGGCTGATCATCCAACTCAGTATCCTGTACCTGCCTTCTCTCCATACCCCCTGATCCCTTTAGCCACAAGGGCAACATCTAACTCCCTCTTAAATATAGCCAATGAACTGGCCTCAACTACTTTCTGTGGCAGAGAATTCCACAGAGTCACCACTCTCTGTGAGAATTTTTTTTTCTCATCTCGGTCCTAAAAGACTTCCCCCTTATCCTTAAACTGTGATTCCTTGTTCTGGACCGCCAACATCGGGAACAGTCTTCCTGCATCTAGCCTGTCCAACCCAGGCCCGTACGAAGCTTCCCAAAAAGGGGGGTGGCATGACAGGATTACAAAAAATGTAACGTGAAATAGTGTGCGCGCTGCACACATCATGAGCGCAAAGCATGAAGTCTCTCGATGCCAGGGACCAGGGCCCACTTAAGGGCCCTGGAAGCTCAGGGGTTTTAGATGCTCTCTGATGCATTCTGAGCCTTATTTTGGTGCATTTATGCACCAAATTTATGACCAATATTTCAGAGATTAACAGGAATCTGAGAGGTAGCATTTTCGCACAAAGAGTGCTGGGTGTATGTAACGAGATGCCAGAGGATGTAGTTAAGGCTGGGACTATCCTAATGTTTAAGAGACATTTGGACACATACATGGATAGGACAGATTTAGATGGATATATGGGCCAAACGCGTGTGAATGGGACTAGTGTAGATGGGACATGTCGGTCGGTGTAGGCAAGTTGGGCTGAAGGGCCTGTTTCCACATTGCATCATTCTATGACTAAAAAGTTAAGAAGAAAAATGAATGGAGATAGGTAGAGCAGATTTGAAAGAGGAGTGAAACGTAAAGGCAGAGAGAGGTTTATGGGTGGAAAGGAACATCGGAAAGGAAGGGGGAGAGTGGGCTTGGGCAGATGGGTGAAGGGAAAATAGACACAAAGTGCTGGAGTAACTCAGTGGGTCAGGCAGCATCTGCAGAGAATATGAATAGGCGACGTTTCACAGAATGCTGGAGTAACTCAGCGGGTCAGGCAGCATCTCTGGAGAACATGGATAGATGACATGTCACAGAGTGCTGGAATAACTCAGTGAGTCAGGCAGCATCTATGGAGGTTATATTTTGGGTCAAGACTGTTCTTCAGTAATATTCATGATGTGCCATGCATAGACATTCCTGAATGTTACCCAAACCATCGTGAGCTACTTTGATACGGTGCTTGCCCTCTCTTATAATGTATCTGCTGCCTTGGGTGATGCAGGACAGGCCACAAGCTTTGGGACATGGTGTGAAGCTGTTGCAGTCTGTCCCAGCCTGTTAAAAACCTGAATGGAGTAGATGTGGAGAGGATGTTTCCACTAATAATAATAATAATGCCATTTTATTGTCACTATACACATGTACAATGAGATTAAAAGCAGCTCCTACTCAGTGCAGACATGTAATTAATCAAAAAACAAAGACAAAAACAAAGGGGGTAGGGGGGATAAGGTACACAGTTCTGCGGCGCTATATACAGATTTATAAAAAGACAATGGATGAATAGAGTGAATATATAGGATTCCTATATACAGTTACAGTACAAATTACAGTAGGTGGATAGATGGAAGTCTGGGAGTTTGGCTGTGAAGTCAAAACATGTGTGAGTTCAGGGAGGTTATGGCTTTTGGAAAGCAACTGTTTTTGAATCTGTTTGTCCTTGTTGTGATGCACCTATAGCGCCTCCCTGAGGGCAGCAGGTCGAACAGGCCAAACGCAGGATGGGAGGAGCTGTCCTTGATGATGTTCTTCGCCCTGCTGAGGCAGCGGGAGACGTATATGTCCATCAGAGAGGGGAGAGGGCAGCCAGTGATCTTCTGTGCTGCCCTAACTACCCTCTGAAGCCTCTCCCTGTCTGCCATGGTGCAGCTGCCATACCATGCTGTAATGCAGTATGTCAGCAGGCTCTCAATGGACGAGCGGTAGAAGGTCAGCAGCAGGCTGGAGTCCAGGTTGTGCTTCCTGAGGACCCTCAGGAAGTGCAGCCGCTGCTGAGCTTTCTTGATAACCGCTGTGATGTTGTCTGTCCAGGAGATGTCAGCGGAGATGAGGATGCCAAGAAACCAGAAGGTGTAGACCCTCTCCACACATTCGCCGTTGATGTATAGGGGGGCTAAGTCGGTGCTGTGCCTCCTGAAGTCGACAATGAGCTCTTTGTTTTCCTGGTGTTCAGAGCCAGGTTGTTTTCTGAGCACCAGGTTGTCAACTTCCGGACTTCCTCTCTGTAGGCTGCCTCGTCTCCCCTTGAGATGAATCCGACTACTGTAGTGTCGTCAGCAAACTTGACGATGTGGTTGTTGTTGTGGGCTGGACTACAGTCGTGGGTGTAGAGACAGTATAGGAGGGGGCTTAGCACACAGCCCTGTGGGGAGCCGGTACTCAACCTGCGAGTGGAGAAAAGGTGGGGGCCGAGTCTCACAGTCTGGGGCCGATTGGTAAGGAAGTCCTTTATCCAGGCACATGTGAGAGTGGGGAGGCCAAGAGTGACCAGAGTGACCAGCATCCGGACGTAGCTCTGCCCCTGCTCCAAGTGGCTCAGCACAGAGTGGAGAGCTACGGTGATGGCGTCTTCTGTGGATCTGTTTGTGCGATAGGCGAAATTGTGAGGGTCGAAGTCTGGAGGGAGATAGTCCTTGATGTGCTGGAGGACCAATCTCTCAAAGTACTTCATGATTATCGGAGTGAGGGCCACGGGACGGTAATCATTAAGGCTGGTGATGGGAGACTTCTTCGGCACTGGGATGATTGTGGCTGATTTTAGGCAGGACGGGATAACTGCCTGGTCCAGGGAGAGGTTGAAGATTCTGGTGAAGATGACGGTGAGCTGGTGGGCACACGCTTTGAGCACCTTACCAGGTACTCCATCTGGGCCGGAAGCCTTCTTGGGGTTCACTGCCAGGAGCACCCGTCTGACATCGTGCTCCCTGACAGTGAGTGGAGTAGTACAGGAGCCAGGTGAGGGTGGGAACAGGGCTGTAGCAGGTGAGTGCTGCTGTTGTGATGTTTCAAAGCGGGAAAAGAAGCAATTTAGCTTCTCTGCCAGCGGCGCACTCAGGTCTTCTGACTTTGTGGCACAGCCTCTGTAGTTTGTGATGTCTTGTATGCCCCGCCATACCTCCCGTGTATTATTGCTGGACAGGTGGGACTCTATGCTCCTCTTTTGGTCCGCCTCGGCTTTTTTAATTCCACTTTTCAGATCGGCTCGAGCAGCCCTGTACAGAGCTCTGTCACCTGACCTGAAGGCAACATCGCGGGCTCTGAGGAGTGTGCGGACCTGGCTGGACATCCAGGGTTTCTGGTTTGGGATAACCCGGATGTTTTTGTCCACAGTCACATTTCCGATGCAGAACTTGATATAGTCCAGCACCGATTCTGTGAGAGTTTCCAGATCCTGATGTTCAAATATGCCCCAGTTTGTCTGTGTAAAGCAGTCCTGTAGATTGGAGAGTGCATTTTCAGGCCAGGTTGTAACAGACTTTATGGTGGGCCTGGCACTGCGTCTGAGGGGGGTGTAGGCTGGAGAGAGCAGGAGGGAGAAATGATCTGACTGGCCGAGTTGGGGGAGGGGGATGGCTCTATACGCATGCTTAATATTGGTGTAGACATGATCCAGCGTGTTCACCCCTCTAGTAGAACACTTGACATGTTGATAAAATTTCGGCAGTACAGTCTTCAAATTGGCCTTATTAAAGTCCTCTGCGATTATGTGAACACCATCGGGGTGGGCCCGCTGCTGTTCGTAAATGGTGTTCAGCAGGGGAGAGAGCGCCGTGCTTACATTGGCGTCAGGTGGAATATACACAGCCGTGACAATCACTACTGTTAGTTCTCTCGGTAGAAAAAAAGACCGACATCTTACAGACATGTACTTGAGGTCAGGGGAACAATGTTTGTCTGATTGTCCCGTTGCTACACCAGTTCTCATGCACATAGATACAGAGGCCCCCTCCCCCGCTCTTACCGGAGTCCATAGTCCTGTCCCCGCGGAGCAGAAAGCGGCCTGCTAACTGCATGCTAGCATCCGGTATCCCCGGGTGAAGCCAGGTTTCGGTGATAATCAAAATACAGCAGTCACGAACATATCGATTTCCAGCGAGTTGTAATTCCAGGTCATCCATTTTATGAACCAGGGATCTGGCATTGGAGAGATACAGGCTCGGTAGAGGTGGCTTATGCGGTTGTTTTCTTAGCCTTAGCAAGACACCGGGCCTGTGGCCTCGCTTCTGCTTCCTCTCCCTCCTCCGTCTGCGCCACCTCCTAGACCCGACAACAATCCATGGAGAGCCCGATGGCCTCGCTATGTCGTCTGGGGTGTTATGCGTGTGGTGAAAGACACTCGAAACAGATGTCTGATGCTGGTCACCGATGTCCATGAGGTTCTGGCGGGTGTAGCAGATGTTTGCAGAACGGATAGTGAAGACGTACACGAACAATAAAACGTACACGGACAACAAAAAAGAGCACCGAGACGGAGAGCCGTGAGCCGCTGCGACCGTGCGCGCCGCCATCTTGTCATTAGTGGGAGAGTCTAGGACCAGTGACCACAGCCTCGGAATTAAAAGACATTCCTATAGGAAAGAGATGAGCAGGAATTTCTTAAGTCAAAGGGTGGTGAACTGTGGAATTCATTGCCACAGACAGCTGTGGAGGTCAAGTCAATGGACATTTTTCAGGAGGAGATTGATAGATTCTTGATTGATACGGGTGTCAGAGGTAATGGGGAGAAGGCAGGAGAATATATGTTTGAGAGGGAAAGATAGATAGAGACATAGATAGAGAGAGTGATACAGTGTGGAAACAGGCCCTTCGGCCCAGCATGTCCCATCTGCACTAGTCCCACCAGCAGGGTGGCATGGGCACAGCGGGGGTGGCTTGGGACAAGCGAGGATGGCATGGGCCCAGCGAGGATGGTGTGGGCCCAGCGGGGATGGCATGGGCCCAGCGGGGATGGCGTGGGCCCAGCGAGGATGGCATGGGCCCAGCGGGGATGGTGTGGGCCCAGCAGGGGTGGCACGGGCCCAGCAGGAGTGGCGTGGGCTGAGTGGGGATGGCGTGGGCCCAGCGGGGGTGGCGTGGGACCAGCGGGGGTCAGTGGGTGTGGCGTGGGCCCAGTGGGGGTCAGTGGGTGTGGCGTGGGCCCAGTGGGGGTCAGCAGGGGTGGTGTGGACCCAGCGGAGTTTTCTTGGGCACATTGGGGTTTGCTTGGGCCAGCAGGGTGGCAAGGGCACAGCGGGGGTGGCTTGGGCCCAGTGGGGGTGGTGTTGGCCCAGCGGGTGTGGCATTGGCCCAGCGGGGGGTGGCGAGGGCTGAGCGGGGGTGGCTTGGGACCAGCGGGGGTGGTGTTGGCCCATCAGGGGTGGCGTGGGCCCAGCGGGGTCAGTGGCGGTGGCGTGGGCCCAGCGGGGATGGTGTTGGCCCAGCGGGGGTGGCATGGGCCCAGCGGGAGTGGCGTGGGCTGAGCAGGGGTGGCGTGGGCCCAGCGTTGGTGGTGTGGGCCCAGCGGTGGTGGTGTGGGCCCAGCAGGGGTGGCGTGCATCCAGCGGGGTCAGCGGGGGTGGTGTGGGCCCAGTGGGGGTCAGCGGTGGTGGCGTGGGCACAGCGGGGTTTGCGTAGGCCAGCAGGGGTGGCTTGGGCCCATCGTGGGTGGAGTGGGGGGAAGATGGCTTGGGCCCCAGCGGCGGGGGGAGGCGAGGAGAGCGGGCCCCGCCATAGCGGCGTCTGGTTTTGGGGTTACAGCCGCTGGGTTCAGATTCAGGCACTCCTGCCCAGCGAGTACAAGCCGAGTCTATCCAGTCTTTTTTCATATGAAAGTCCTGACATCCCAGGAATCAGTCTGGTGAACCCTTTATGTACACTTGGTTTGGAAAAAGAGAGGGATCTACAATCATTATAGGCAGCATGGAGTAAATGAGGTGCGGGAGGAATATAAAGAATGTAAAAAGAATCTTAAGAAAGAAATTAGAAAAGCTAAAAGAAGATATGAGGTTGCTTTGGATTGTGAAAGTAAATCCAAAGGGCTTCTACAGCGATCTTAATAGAATAGAATAGAATAGAATAGTTTCTTTATTGTCATTGTAACATGAACCATGTACAACAAAATTTAAAATGGCAAAAGGAAACGAGGGATAAAATTGCTCCATTAGGGAGACAGAGTGGACAGCTATCTGTAGAGCCAAAAGAGATGGGGGAGATATTGAACAATTTATTTTCTTCGGTATTCACCAAGGAGAAGGATATTGGATTATGTGAGGTAAGGGAAACAAGTAGAGTAGCTATTGAAACTATGAGATTAAAAAAAGATGAATTACTGACACTTTTGAAAAATATAACAGTGGATAAGTCTCCAGGTCCTGACAGGATATTCCCTAGGACATTGAGGGAGGTTAGTGTAGAAATAGTAGGGGCTATGACAGAGATATTTCAAATGTCATTAGAAATGGGAATGGTGCCAGAGGATTGGCGTACAGCGCATGCTGTTCCATTGTTTAAAAAGGGTTCTAAGAGTAAACCTAGCAATTATAGACCTGTTAGTTTGACATTTGTGGTGGGTAAATTAATGGAAAGGATACGTAGAGATAATATATATAAACATCTGGATAACAGGGTCTGACCTGGATGATGGTGTGGTAAATTGGATTAGTAAGTATGCAGACGATACTAAGATATTCGGTGTTGTGGATAATGAAGTAGATTTTCAAAATTCTCAGAGAGATTTAGGCCATTTGGAAGAGTGGGCTGAAAGATGGCAGATGAAGCTTAATGCTGATAAGTGTGAGGTGCTACATCTTGGCAGGACAAATTAAAATTGGACGTGCTTGGTAAATGGAAGTGAATTGAGGAATGCAGTTGAACAGAGGGATCTAGGAATAACTGTGCATAGCTCCCTGAAGGTGGAATCTCATGTAGATAGGGTGGTAAAGAAAGCTTTTGGTGTGCTGGCCTTTATAAATCAGAGAATTGAGTATAGAAGTTGGGATGAAATGTTAAAATTGTACAAGGCATTGATGAGGCCAATTCTGGAGTATGGTGTACAACTTTGGTCGCCAAATTATAGGAAAGATGTCAACAAAATAGAGAGAATACAGAGGACATTTACTAGAATGTTGCCTGGGTTTCAGCAACTAAGTTACAGAGAAAGGTTGAACAAGTTAGATATTTAAAATGATGAAAGGATAGACAGAGTTGACGTGGATAAGCTTTTTCCATTGAGAGTAGAGAAGATTCAAACAAGAGGACATGATTTGAGAATTGAAGGACAGAACTTGAGGGGCAACATGAGGGGGAACTTCATTACTCAGAGAGTGGTAGCTGTGTGTAATGAGCTCCCAGTGGAAGTGGTGGAGGCAGGTTCGATTTTTTATTTAAAAATAAATTGGATAGGTATATGGACGGTAAAGGAATGGAGGGTTATGGTCTGAGTGCAGGTAGATGGGACAAGGTGAGAATAAGTGTTTGGCAGGGACTGGAAGGGCCGAGATGGCCTGTTTCCATGCTGTAATTATTATATGGTTATATGGTTATATGGCTATATATACTCCCTCTATGGCAAGAATGGCTTTCCTCAGATTAGGAGACCAAAACTGCATGCAATACTACAGGTGTGGTCTCACCAAGGCTCTGTACAACTGCAGTAGAAGCTCCCTGCTCCTATACTCAAATCCTTTTGCTATGAATGCTAACATACCATTCGCTTTCTTCACTGCCTGCTGTACCTGCAGCAGGCAGTGAGCAATTAGCAAATTAGCATTAGCAAAAAACAAAGTAAAACAACAGAAACTTCTTAACGAGGCACATACTGTCTCTTATAATACATAAGGCTAGGGAAATCCTGGGAACAGAAGAACAAAGGAGTACTGTTGGTGGTTTCGTGATTTACATATGGTTAGGCTATGGCCTTGAACAGAATACAATTTCAAGTCTGATAAGGGGCAGAACCTAGATGAGTGATAACTCGAAAGAACATTAGAATTCTTTGAGAGAGCTTTGGGTTAGAACACATACCTCCCTTTGTACATACTTATACAGCAGGATTACATTTTATAAAACTACATCAGAACAACAGCTCAGTCTCCATTTTGTGAACTACATCAGATTTGACTGTATTTAACTCTTTCACCAAGACGTGTATGCTCTGGGAATTAATTGTCTTAGGACAATTTCATGTTGTCATGGAAACCATACTTGACAGTATCTTTGTAATCCAGATTGATGTTTAATGAAGGAAATTAACTCGTGTCCACTGGGTTCACAATATTCCACAATATTCACATGGTTGTAAGGCCTGTAATTTAAACGTACGACCACCATAAATAAGCTTTAAACTTTATCTGCTAACAACTTTGGTTTTCAAGGGATGGATCCCTTCAGTAATGTCCTCATTGATTACACGGTTGATGTTGTTGAAAATAGCATTAAGGTACAGTTCATTAGCATGTTTGGAAAGGGAAGGTCCCTTCTTCCTCTTGGGAGATGATTCAAGGACAACAGTTTGCATTGGAATAGTTCAACCAATCAATCTGGTGATTTTTAGATCCCATAGCCTCCAATTGGCTACTTAATATCAGGTGACAGCAAGCTCTGTAGAAACTGGTTAGCTTGATTGTAATCATGTATTGTACACACAACAGTAAACTAAACTCAAACTCAAAAGCAGGTGCATTGTTGACTGAGAGAAGACTTTGGTGAGTTAAAGGCTGGTTTAATTTTTTTCCTTAATTTAATTGCTGCCAGTTTGAGGTGGTGACTGGGGAGGCTGCTTTGTAACGGTTTCCCTTCACAAAATCATTTTGACCTTGCCTAGTTAACTCAAATTTCAACCTACCCGCTGTAAAGTCAATATCTATTCATATTTTACCGACGACATTGAATTGAATTGAATACTTTATTGTCACATGTGGCAAGTTCAAGTGCATAAAGGGCGCTTCCAAAGTTTCAAATTTCGCCCCGCTGTGCCAGGTCCCCATTTGTTCTTCCCTCCTCCCTCACGGCGGACACCCCACCCCATGTCCTCCTTTGTTCCGTCCATATGTTGAACTATAAGGTTTTCTCCTTTGTCTTCTTTTCTTTTCTTAAGATTTGCATTTTAGGTTCCCCATATCTAGAATTTTGAAAAATCAGTTCAGTTGCATTAGTTACCTAAAATTGAATGGCAGGGCTCTGGGGAGAGTTGTAGAGCAGAGGGATCTAGTACAGATAATAATAATAATAATAATAATAATAATAATAATAATAATAATAATAATAATAATAACTTTATTTGTGTAGCACTTTTCAGACAATTGAATGTAACCCAAAGTTCTTTCCACACAGGTCTTTGTTTTTATTTATTATTTTTATTTTTTATTTTTTTAGAAGTAAGTATAATAATGTAGTACTTAAGTATCTAATACATAATGAGATAATACAGTTCATGTACAACTTCAATTTTCAAATTTAGCACAGCAGAACAGAAAATGAGAGTAATCAAGATAGAGGAGAAAAATATCATAAGCCGTAGTGTTAGTTCGTGAGAGCCTAAGTTGCTTTCCACACAGATCTAAACAAAAAATAAATTTAAAAAAAGGGAGGACAAAGGTAGTTAATAGCGTAAAAAACACAGATTAAATGTAAAATTGAGAATGTAAAAAGACAGAAAACAATGAGGTCAAATACAGAGTAAAGTCAGTTAAAAGTTTGATTTAAAAGATATGTTTTTAGCTGCCGTTTAACAATGTCAATTGAGTGGGCGTCTCTCATAACACTGGGCTGGGTATTCACATCTTGGAGGCGGTCATTGGAAAAGACTGCTTCACCAATTTTCTTATTGCTGTGGTTTTGAGAGGCTAACAGGCCGGCATCAGAAGACCTGAGTGCTCGAGTAGGGGCATAGGGAAGGAGGGAGTCTGTAAAATATGCTGCTCCTATGCTGTTTAGGGCTTTATAGACAAGGAGGACTTTATAGACTATCCTGAATCTCACAGGGAGTATAATACTGGGGTGATATAACACAGTTTTCATTTCATGAAAAGAAAAAAAAACAGGCAGGGATTTTGAGAGCAATCCTGTCCATACCCAAGGTAATCCCCTTTTTCCAGCCCTTTTCACTACATTTCATTCTTCTCTTCTTTATCTGACACCCTTTTGTCTCCTTATCATCTCTAGCCTTTGTCCACTCATCTGCCAATCCAATCCTCCTCACCTGTAACCATCTATCACTTGCCAGGCTTAATCCCATCCCCACCTCTCCATTTTCACCCTTCACCTGCCCACTTCTATCAGTATGAAGAAGGGACACGACCCAGAACGTCGCCTGTCCATTCCCTCCACAGATGCTGCCTGACCCACTGAGTTCCTCCAGCACTTTGAGTTTTGCTCAATCTTCCAGCATCTGCAGATTCTTGTGTTCTGTTCTCCGCCGCTCTGCTGACTTTGAACATTATCCTCTTGAGAAGATCGTGTCTTTACCTGAACATGAAAGTAGGCCTACACATCCCGGACCATCTAACACATGGGGGAATTACATTATAATGCAGTCATTATATATAAATATGCACTGATTAGAAATGTTCTCAGTATCAAAGGGTTGCACCTGCAAATAATCTTACAGGCTATCGTACATATAAACCTTATAAAAAATTCCAGGTTTGACAATTCCTTTGCTAATGTTATTCACCAAAACAAATTCACACCTGGTCTCACCTTCCCAATGGGGAAGATCTAAAAATAGAAGGCACAAGGAGACACAAGGAACTGCAGGTGCAGGGAGTTTAATCAAAACACAGAGTGATTTGTATGGGATTATCCAGGATTGGATAGAGTGGACGTGGAGAGGATGTTTCCACTGGTGGATGAGTTCAGGACCAGAGGGCACAGCCTCAGAAAGAAAGGACGCACCTTTAGAATGGAGTTGAGAAGGTATTTCATGAGCCAAAGGATGATGAATCTGTGGAATTCATTGCCACGGAAAGCTGTGGAGACCAAGTCAACGGGTATTTTTAAAGCGGAGATTGGCAGGTTCCCGATTAGTAAGGGCATCAAAGCTTATGAGGAGAAGGCAGAAGCCATGGTTGAATGGCAGAATGGACTCTAAATGGCTTAATACGTTGCCTTTACTATTTTTTACCAAAATAGTGTCATAGAGAGATACAGATACACTCCATAGACGTGCAGGTTTGTTGGTTAATTTGCTTTGGTAAAAATAGTAAATTGCCCCGTGTGTAGGATAGTGGTCATCGTGGATTCGATAGGTCAGAGGGCCTTATTCCATGCTGTTTCTCTACAGTCTAATGTCTAAATTATTGGTACTTCCCCAATAGCTCAATGGTAATCATTTCCCACTGAGAAGCAGTGACAAATGCATGGTTAGAGTCACAGAGACATACAGCACGGAAACAGACCCTTTGGCCCGACTCATCCATGTTGACCAAGAAGCCCCATGGACGCTCGTCCCATTTTCCTGTGTTTGACCCACCTCTGTTTAAAACTTTCCTATCCATGTACCTGTATCTTCTTTTAAATGCTGTTATAGTACCTACCTCAAATACATCCTCTGGCAGCTCATTCTATATACCCACCACCTTTCCCGCGAATAATTTGTCTCTCAAGTTTCTATTAAATCTTTTCCCTCTCACCTTAAATCTATATCCTCTGGTTGATTCCTCTACCCTGGGTAAGACTCTGTGCATTCACCTTGTCTATTCCCCTCATGATTTTATAAACCTCCATGAGATCACCTGTCAGCCTCCTGCATTCCAAGGAATAAAGTCCTAGCCTGCCCAACATCTCTGTAGCTCTGTTGCCAACCTACTTAACCTACTTATCAGGGAAACCACTCCCAGTATAAACAGTCTGCATCTTTTAAGTGTGGGGCTGAAGAAGGGTTCTGACCAGAAACGTCACCTATTCTTTGTCTCCAGAAAAGCTGCCTGACCCATTGAGTTACTCCAGCATTTTGTGTCTATCTTTGATATAAACCAGCATAAGTTCATAAGTGACAGAGCAATATTAGGGCATTCGGCCCATCAAGTCTACTCCACCATTCAATCATGGCTAGACACAAAATGCCGAAGTAAAGGGCCAGTCCCACCGGCATGCGATTGCACGCGTCTAGCGCGGCCAAACGTGGTGGCTTGAGGCATACGGCCTCGTGGGGCCAGTCCCAATTTGAACCGTGGAGGCGTATAGAGTTGTGCGGGGCTGGTCCCGACATCATACTCACCAATCAGCTGGGCAGGAGGCGGGCCGACTGAATTTGGACGTCGCACGGCGTCGGGCGGTGACGTCATCACGTAACGGCACGCTGGGCGGTGAAATCATCGCGCAACGCCACGCGCTAGTCATATGCTGTCAAGATGCAGCGTACGACGTCAAGACGCTGCGTACGCCCTTCGCGATGCTGCGTATGCCCGTCGAGACGCTGTGTATGGCCTCAATGCACTGCGGGCCGATAGGCCGTTGGTGCGCAGGATTTTCGGACAGTGCAAGATTTTTGGAACCCCGCAAAACTCCATACGCCTCCGCCGATCGAAGTGGGACCGGCCCCACGAGGCCGTACGCCTCAAGCGGCCACGTTTGGTCGCGCTAGACGCACGCAATCGCATGCAGGTGGGACAGGCCCTTAACTCAGCGGGACAGGAAGCATCTCTCCAGGGATGCTGCATGTCCCACTGAGTTACTCCAGCATTTTGATTTAAAACAGGCATCTGCAGTTCGTTCCTACACTTTCAATCATGGCTGATCTATCTTCCCCTCTCAACCCCATTCTCCTGCCTTCTCCCCATAACCCGTGACACCCATATTAATCAAGAATCTATCTATCTCTGTATTACAAATATCCATTGACTTGGCTTCCACTGATTTTTGCAGCTCCTTCCTACGTACTTTTTAATACTGTTAAAGTTGTTAAAAATCACAGAATCGTGCAGTGCATTTTGCTTGTTGTGCTTCTGCAGGCTTTCTGAAATAACTATCCAATTAAATGATCACCTTTGTTGCTGCTCCAGAGCCCTGCAAAATATTATTTTTCAATAGCGTGATTTATCCAAAACATGAATTCCCTTGAGTCCCCGGGTTATTTTGCAATGTGATCATCACTGCTGTAGGTTAGTGCAGTTCATCAACAACATCATGAATGGAGAATATCAAAGGTCTCGAGGAATGCAGAGGGTGAAGGTGAGAATTTCAGAAAGGAATTGGGAGGGGAAACGAGGTAATTAAATATCTGCGGCATTAGGGAGATTGTGGAAAATCCCAATACATTCAAGAGCATATATAAGCCATATAATCAGTGTCTATTTTGCTATGGTAGATGATTATAGATGCACATTAAAAACAAGAGAACATATAGTATGTTTATATGTAGATAAGGGAGAACCAGTGGATGTGTTATATCTGGACTTTCAAAGGCTTTCGACAAGGTCCCACCTAAGAGATTAGTATACAAACTTAAAGCACACAGTATTGGGGGTTCAGTATTGATGTGGATAGAGAACTGGCTGGCAAACAGGAAGCAAAGAGTAGGAGTAAACGGGTCATTTTCACAATGGCAGGCAGTGACTAGTGGGGTACCGCAAGGCTCAGTGCTGGGACCCCAGCTATTTACGATATATATTAATGATTTGGACGAATAAATTGAATGTTCATCCAAGTTTGCGGATGACACGAAGCTGGGGGGCAGTGTTAGCTGTGAGGAGGATGCTAGGAGGCTGCAAGGTGACTTGGAAAGGCTGGGTGAGTGGGCAAATAAATGCATGGCAGATGCAATATAATGTGGATAAATGTGAGGTTATCCACTTTGATAGCAAAAACGGGAAAGCAGACTATTATCTGAATGGTGGCCAATTAGGAAAGGGAGAGATGCAACGAGACCTGGGTGTCATGGTACACCAGTCATTGAAAGTAGGCATGCAGGTGCAGCAGGCAGTGGAGAAAGCGAATGGTATGTTAGCATTCATAGCAAAAGGATTTGAGTATAGGAGCAGGGAGGTACTACTGCAGTTGTACAGGGTCTTGGTGAGACCACACCTGGAGTATTGCGTACAGTTTTGGTCTCCTAATCTGAGGAAAGACATTCTTGCCTTAGAGGGAGTACAGAGAAGGTTCACCAGACTGATTCCTGGGATGTCAGGACTTTCATATAAAGAAAGACTGGATAGACTCGGCTTGTACTCGCTAGAATTTAGAAGATTGAGGGGGGATCTTATAGAAACTTACAAAATTCTTAAGGGGTCGGACAGGCTAGATGCAGGAAGATTGTTCCTAATGTTGGGGAAATCCAGGACAAGGGGTCACAGTTTAAGAATAAAGGGGAAATCCTTTAGGACCGAGATGAGAAAAACATTTTTCACACAGAGATTGGCAAATCTCTGAAACTCTCTGCCACAGAAGATAGACGAGGCCAGTTCATTGGCTATATTTAAGAGGGAGTTAGATGTGGCCCTTGTGGCTAAAGGGATCGGGGGTATGGAGAAAAGGCAGGTACAGGATACCGAGTTGGATGATCAGCCATCATCATATTGAATGGCGGTGCAGGCTCGATGGGCCGAATGGCCTACTCCTGCACCTATTTTCTATGTTTCTATCAAAGAAATTAAGATTTTTGTGGTTCGTTCAACAGAGAAGTATGACTGAGTGTCATCATCAAAACAGAAAATTTACATTATGCTCAAGAAGGAACTGCAGATGCTGGAAAATCAAAGGTAGACAAAAATGCTGAAGAAACTCAGGTGAGGCAGCATCTATGGAAATAGGCAAAGTTTTGGGCCGAAACCCTTCTTCCGACTGATGTAGGGTGGGGGGGGGGGGGGGGGGGGGGGGGGAAGAAGAAAGTAAGAGGTGGAGCCAGAGGGCTGTGGAAGAGCTGAGAAAGAGGTCAATGTTAATGCCGCTTGGGTGCTGACTGCCCAAGCAAAATATGAGGTGCTGCTCCTCCAATTTCCGGTGTTGCTCACTCTGGCCATGGAGGAGGCCCAGGACAGAAAGGTCGGATTCGAAATGGGAGGGGGGATTGAAGTGCTGAACCACAGGGAGATAGGGTTGATTAATGTTGACCGAGCGGAGGTGTTCAGCGAAACGATCGCCAAGCCTACGCTTGGTCTCACCAATGTAGAACAGCTGACATCCAGAGCAGCGGATGCAATAGACGAGGTTGGAGGAGATGCAGGTGAACCTTTGTCGCACATGGAACGACTGCTTGGGTCCTTGAATGGAGTCGAGGGGGGAGTAAAGCGACAAGTGTAGCATCTCTTGAGGTTGCAAGGGAAAGTGCCTGGGGAGGGACTGGTGTGGATGGGAAGGGAAGAATTGTCCAGGGAGTTGCGGAGGGAGTGGTCTTTGCGGAAAGCAGACGGGGGGGGGGGGGGGGGGGGGGGGGGGGGGGGGATGGGGATGGGAAAAAATGTGGTGAGTGGCAGGGTCACGTTGGAGGTGGCGAAAATGACGGAGGACTTTTTGGTGGCTGGTGGGGTGGAAGGTGAGGACTAGGGGGACTCTGCCCTGGTTCCGAGTGGGGGTATGGGGAGAGAGAGCAGTGTTGCGGGGTATTGAAGAGACCTTGGTGAGAGCCTCATCAATAGTAGGGGAGGGTGAAGGGGAAGGTGAGGGTGAAGGGGAACCTGTTCCCTGAAGAATGATGCTGTCATTATGCTGCTGACATTATGCTGTCTGATAACTCCTCCTAGTGGCAGCCTGTACAAGGAAATGAGTAACGGGCCAAGGCAGCTACCTAGGCATGCTATATCATGTGGCTGTGACACATACTCCCCAAGGCTAACAAAGTACTTCCTTTCACTTACAAAATGATAGGAACCAATGTAGTATCTGATATGACTGGCTGACTCGATTTCCTAGGTGATCTATAAGAATACTGTGACCCATTTTCCCAACGCAACATTCCACCACTCAGGCATTCCCCAAACGCAACCCATTTCCACCACTCACCCGTTCCCTCAAAGCAACCCGTTCTGCAATATTTTACCACTCAGGCGTAGCCCCCAACTGCACAGGTGTGGCTCATATCCCCTCATCTCCCAACACTCCCTCTCACCTCTTCACCCTCCCTCCTCTTTCCCCTCTACTCATTCTCCCCTCCCCCACTCCCTCCCTCACCTCTCCCTCCTACTCCCTCTCTCCTACCCTCATTCTCCCTACCTCCCTCCATAACCCCTCTCGCCCCTCCTCTCTCTCTATCTGTTTAAATATCATTAAACAACAATAATAATAATAATAAGATGAAGAATAAATTTAATTTAATGGGCGCTTTTCAGACATCTCAAGGACACCTTACATAGATTAATAGGAATAAAAACATATAATCAGAATAAAATAAGTAATAAAGACATCACAGAGACACAAATTAAAAACAGAATTCAGTCCAAAAAAAGAAAATCAAAAACACAATGTGAAGAGAGAGCAATGCTCTCCTCGTTCCCTTCCCCTCTCCTACAACAATGTTAAAAATCTCTGATTGCACTGGGAGTCCTGTCTTGGTTAACTTTGCAACACTGAAACACTGCTACAGGCAGTTTATGTAAATGAGATCTCATTGTGATGTCATGCCTGCTAACTGCCATTGCAACTTCAAGTGATTTTTCTCAAACTGGATTTTGTAAAATGTGAATAACTTGTAAAATAAACCATCAATCTGAACAAAACTTGATGAAAGCACACCACAGGACAATGGTGAGTAAGTTGGTGCAACAATTGTTGTGCTACCGTATACCGTTTTGGCGTGGTTCCGGGAGCACTTGGGCAGACAGACTCACAAAGAAGAAAGTTTTAATAATATACTCGACCAAGTGGGACTCATTGAGCCACTCTTCAGTTCCCTAGACACTTCCTCCATTATCCTCCCTCCCCCCACCCTTCACCACCCTTCTCTGCTTGGACGCTGTGCTCCCCTCTCATGGGAGCCAGACCAATCGGACTTCGGCAGGTGGGACTAAGGGAAAAAAAGTTGTTCGGCACAGACTTGTAGGGCCGAGATGGCCTGTTTCCGTGCTGTAATTGTTATATGGTTATATGGGATGTCGAGCTGCGCTCCCCACATGGGCCTTGTCTGTGCCTGTGTCCAATATGCTTTTTTAAAAATGTAATTGAGATCCCATTGAGCTGTCCTGAGCCGTGGGAATGGGAGGGAGGATCGTGGCTCCAGGCCCTGTCTGTGTCTGTGTCCCATTGTGATGCGTCTGCGCTCACCTCCCCCAACATCCCCCCCCCACAATGAAACCGGCAGTTTATGTAAATTAATGCCATTGTGACATCAAACACTGCTAAAGGCAAGTGGGAGCGCTGTTTAATTTTTTTTTAAGTTTTAAAAGTCAATAATAATAATAATAATAATAATAAGACATTATGGTCATTGTACTTAGAGATACAAATGAAATTAGGAGAGCTACTGATCAATGCAATCAAAACGAATTAAGACAAGATAAAAACACATCCAATACATTCAATATGTTATTCAACTGCTTAAAATAGTAGGTAAATTGGATTAATCACACCTAGGTAGAACATTGCACTGGGAGAATATTACACTTTAAAATTTAATAAATACTCTCAGGAAGTGCAATCGCTGCTGGGTCTTTTTTACCACCTCTGAAGTGTTGGCAGACCAGGAGAGGTCCTCCGCGATGTGCGTTCCCAGGAATTTGAAGGTAGACACCCTCTCAACACAATCCCCGTTGATGCAGAGCGGGGCAGGGTCCACTCTGTGCCTTCTGTAGTCGATGATCATCTCTTTTGTTTTGCCTGTCATTAGCTTATAGAGTATAACATCAATCTGAATGAAACTTGATACAAACCATCACTTGACAATTATGAGTAAAGTGGTGCAATTGTGAGTAAATTGTACTGCTGTCGTGTATCATTTTGGTGTATTTTGACGATATCACCAAATCAGAGTGCGCAAACATGCATGGATAGGAACAAACAAGAGTTTTAGTAATATACTAGACTAAATGTGTCCTGTTTGGTCCCGTTCCCCCAATGCAATATTGCACTCACCCACCAACTTTCCTCAGCTTCTTCCCCTCACCCCCTCCCTCCCTCCCTCCCCATCTCCCCCTTCCCTCCTTCATTACCTCGCCATTCCTCTTCCAACAATCCTCCTCCATTCTCCCTTGTCCCCAGCACTCCCTGCCCCTCCTCTTCCCCCTCCCTCTGTCTCTCTCTCTATCTCTCTCTGCCTCACTCTATTTATATATCTCTCTTTATCTGTCTGTCTCTCTGTTCTGTCTCTCTGTCTCTCTCTCTGTCCGTCTCCGTTTGTTCTGTCTGTCTCTTTCTCTCTCTCTCTCTCTCTCTGTCTGTCTCTCTCTTTGTCTCTCTCGCTCTTGTCTCTCTCTTTCTGTCTCTCTCTCTCTCTGTCTGTCCCTCTCTCTCTCTCTCTCTGTCTCACTCAGTCTCTCTCTCTCTCTGTGTCTCGCTCAGTCTCTCTCTCTTTTATTGGTTGGGGGGTGGGGACGGCGTTGGCGTTCTGTACCTGTGTCCATGCCAGACCTCGTGTTAAATTATGTGCGCACATAAATTAATTCAGTACCACACGCGCTGCTGGTGTCCCGTGGCAGCGGCAGCTCGAAGTGAAGGAGCTGGGGACAAGCAGCAGCGACCAATCGTGTGTCGAGCTGTTTTTTGGTGGATGGAGCATATTCCATTGTGATGTAATTGTCGAGTGGAGGGCTGTTCACAGCAGCTTATGTAAATTAGATCCCATTGTGATGTCAATGTCGGGTGGAGGACTGTGAGATCCCATTGTGACCGTCACAGCTGCAAATTGCCAGAATCTCCCATTAACTTCCAGAGCATCTGTCAAGTTGTTGTTCTCAAAGTGCGGTTTTGTAAACTTATAAATGTCAATAACTTGTGAAATATAACATAATATGAACAAAACTTTATACAAAAGACCACTGGACAATGGCGAGTAAGGTGGTGCAAAAATGTTAACGCTACCGTGTATGATTTTGGCGTAGTTCCAGGATCACATGCGCCGGTAGGCGGCGCGACTCTGGCCAGCAGCGGCCTCTGCAGCCTGTCCGCGTTTTTATTATTTTTTTTGTCTGTGTTTTTATGTAGTTTTTGTTATTTTATGTTGGGTGTGTGTGTGTGGGGGGGGGGGGGGGGGGGGGGAGGGGGGGGAAACTTTTGAATCTCTCCCTGCACTGGAGACCCGACCTTTTCTCGTCGGGTCTCAGCTGTCGTTGAGGCCGCAACGAGGAGCGGCCTCCAACAGGAAGAAGCCGGGGACTCAGGTGCCGACTCACCTCACCGTCGCGAAGCTGGCCGAGACCGGAGCGGGTGGAGCGGTGGAGGAGCGTTGCCGCTGCTGCTGCTGCTGCTGCTGCTGCCGCTGAGTCGGAGGCTGCTGCTGCGGGTCTGCGGACGGCGGCACCGGGAGCCCGCGGATCCCTGGAGGGAGACCGCTTTTCGGGCCTCCTGCAACGGCGACTTCTCCCGCCCGAGTTGCGGGGTCGAAGAGCTCCTGGAGCGGGGCTTAGCACCACTGCCCCGCGCGGCTTGGAATGCGGGACTTTGCGAGCGCACGCTGGGGGCTCTAACACCAAGACCTCGCACCACCCGGCGTGGCTTTAATGGCCGCGGGACAATCGCCATCGCCAGCCGGGGGCTTTGACTTTGACTCTGACATCGGGGGGGGAGAGAGTGCAGTGGAGAGATAAGTTTATTTGGCCTTCCATCACAGCTATGTGATGAATGTTTATGTAAAATGTAATTATGTTGTGTCTGGGGTCTATTTGTGTGTAATGTATGGCTGCAGAAACGGCATTTCATTTGGACCTCCAGGGGTCCAAATGACAATTAAATATACTCTTGACTCTTGACTCTTGGCAAACACGCATAGATAGATGGATAGAAAGAAAATGGGAGTTTTAGTAATATATGTTACTAGTGTTAGGAGTGTTAGGTCCCATATTCACAAGGGAGGGCTGGTCCCCCAACGCAATATTCCACCTCTCCACAAATTTCTACATTGGCCAGTGGTGGGGGGCAGGGGGGTTTCTGGAGCGGCTAGTATGGGTGTGGCGGGCTGAAGGGACCGGTTTCCAGAGGGCTAGTATGGACATTGTGGGCCAAATGTATTCTTGGGGTGGCAGCTCAGTCATGCAAGCCTGATGTGCTGGCAGCTCATCACGGCTGGTGGGCTGGCAGTAGACTCACGGCTATTCCTTGAAATTCCATTTCAAGCAGGATGCAAGACAACCGAATTCAAGTGCAGTTTCATACCACTTCAAGCAGGGTGCAAGACCAATGAATTCAAGTGCAGTTTCGTACCACTTCAAGCAGGGTGCAAGTCCACCAAATTCAAGTGCAGATTCCTACCACTGCAAGCAGGGTACAGGGCCACCAAACTCAAGTGCAGTTTCATGCCACTTCAAGCAGGGTGTAAGGTCACCAAATTCAAGTGCAATTTCATACCATTTCTAACAGGGTGAAACCACCATAAAACCACCATAAAACCACACAAAACACCACATAAACACCACACTCACAGTTCAGTAGACATTCAGTGTGTTCATTTGATTCACAGCTCAGACAGAGTCTCTGTCTGTCTCTGTCTCTGTCTCTGTCTCTGTCTCTGTCTCTGTCTCTCCCTCTCCCTATTGAAGAGACTGAGCCACACCCACACTTCTGGGTTTTATAATCCCTCCACCCTCCTACCAGAAGGGGCGTGGCTTTCATGGTGTGATTGACAGGAGAGAGATTCTGAACATTTTTTAAACACGTTTATGTTTCATTGATGGGAAGAATACTCTGCACTTAATGAGCGGAGGGGGACTGAGTAAGATGGCCAAAAATCACAGCCGTAACTGGTAGCGTTTTATCTAAAATCAATATACAGTGCAAACAGGAAGTTGTAAAGTTTAGACTTTTAATTATGCTTTACTTCAAACCAAACACCACCACCAACAACCATTTGCTGTGCTTTATTTCAAACCAACCACATTTTAATTTTCAAACCACATTAAGGGCACTCAAGGTCAGTAAAACCACACTCACAGTTTAGTAGATATGTGTTCAGTGTTATTCACAGCTCAGACTGAGAGACGTGGCCCTCTCACCCCAATCTTGCAGAGACTGACTGAGGCACTAAACACTTCCGAGTTTTATAGTCCCTCCGGAAGGGGCGTGGCCTTTAGGAGAGAGAATCTCAACATTTGTTAAACACTAATAACTATATTATATTTCATCGATGGGAAAAAAAACCTCTTGTCCTGCACAGTGGAGGGGGGCTCTATGTAAGATGGCCAAAAATCACAGCCGTAAGTGGCAGCGTTTTTTCTAAAATCAATATACAGAACAACAGGAAGTGGTCAAGATCAGAATTTTAGTTATATAGATATACTAGATCAAGTGGGACCCATTGTACCCCATTCCCCAATGCAATAATCCACCACTCACCTGTTCTCCAACACAACACATTTCGACCACTCACCCATTCCCCCAATGCAACCCATTCCCCAACGTAAGATCCCACCACTCATCCTTTGGGTCCCTGTCACATGGGATGCCTGGTCTGCCAATGCTACCCATTTTTCCAGCTCAATATTCGATCACTCACCATAACCCCCATCGGAGGCTTGGTCCCTCAACACAGCCCATTCTACAATGTAAGATTCCATCCCCTACCCATTCCCCCAACGCAGCCCATTCCCCCAATGGGTCCCTGACACATGGGAGGTCTGGTCTCCCAACCCAACCCATTCCCCAAAGTAAGAATCCACCACTCACCCGTCCCCCCAATGCAACCCGTTCCCCAACCCATAGCCATTTATCCTCCCTCTTTTTAAACCAGGACAAAAAAAATCTAATTCTACTTACCCAGCCCCTTGCAGAACTCCCTCCCCAGACTGTTCAAGCGTCTCTCTGCCCCCTCCCCCTCCCCATCCTGTTCTTGCCAGGACTAAGTGTTCTATGATCACAACATTGTTGCAAATGAAATCCCATTGTGATGTCATTGTCGGGTGGCGGATTGTGAGATCCCATTGTGACATCATAGCTACAAACTGCCAGAAACTCCCATCAACTACATTAGCATCTGTCAAGTTATGGTTCTCAAATTGGGTTTTGTAAACATTTAACTTGTGGAATATAACATAAATCTGAACGAAATTTGACACAAATGACTACAGGACAATAGTGGGTAAGGTGGTGCAAAAAAATGTAGTGCTATCATGTACCGTTTTGGCATAGTTCCAGGATCACATGGGGATAGATAGATAGATAGATAGATAGATAGATAGATAGATAGATAGATAGATAGATAGATAGATAGATAGATAGATAGATAGATAGATAGATACTGCCCCGACAAACCCCTTATCCATGTTCTCCAGCAATAATTTAACATTCATACCAAGTCAATTAATTTTCAAACCTGTACGTCTTTGTAGTTTGTGAAGAAACCGAAGATCTCTGAGAAAACCCACGCAGGTCACGGGTAGAACATACAAACTCCGTACAGACACCACTTGTAGTTAGTATCGAACCTAGGTCTATGGGCTGTAAGGCGCTACAGGATCCAATGAGATAGCTGAATGGATAGTAAATTGGCTCTATGGAAGAAAGCAGAAGATGATGGAGGAAGTGTTCAAGAAGGAACTGCAGATGCTGGAAGATCGAAGGTACACAAAATTGCTGAATCAACTTGAAGAAGGGTTTCGGCCCGAAACGTTGCCTATTTCCTTCGCCCCATAGATGCTGCTGCACCCGCTGAGTTTCTCCAGCAATTTTGTGTACCCAGGTGATGGAGGAAGGTTGCTTATCAGACAGGAGGCCTGTGAATAGTGCCTCAGAGCTCGGTGCTGGGCCTGTTAGTGTATGTCATCTATATCAATGATTTGGATAAGAACATAGATGGCATGAATAGCAAGTTTGCTGATGACACAGTTGGTAGTTTTGCAGATCTTGATAGATTTGTCAGTTGGTCTGAGGAATGGTTGATGGGGTTTAATGCAGAGAAATATGAGGTGTTGCATTTTCGGAATTCTAACATGGGCAGGACCTACACAGTGAATGATAGGCCTCTGTCGAGTGTTGTAGATAAGAGGGATCTAGGAGTGCACGTGCATGGTTCCTTGGTGGAGTCACAGGTAGATAGGGTGGTCGAAAAGGCTATTGGCACATTGGCCATCATTAGTCAGACTATTGATTATAGAAGATACACAAAAAAGCTGGAGAAACTCAGCGGGTGCAGGAGCATCTATGGAGCGAAGGTAAAAGGCAACGTTTCGGGCCGAAACCCTTCTTTAGACTGATCGGGGGTGGGGGGGCGGGGAGAAGAATGGACAAAGGAGGAGGAGCCCAAAGGCTGGGGGATGGGAGGAGACAGCAGGGGGACTGAGGAAAGGGAGGAGACAGCAAGCACTAACAAAATTGGGAGAATTTAATGTTCATGACCCCAGGATGCAGACTCCCCAAGCGGAATATGAGGTGCTGTTCCTCCAATTTCCGGTGTTGCTCGCTCTGGCCATGGAGGAGACCCAGGACAGAGAGGTCGGATATGGAGTGGGAGGGGGAGTTGAAGTGCTTAGCCACCGGGAGGTCAGGTTGGTTATTGCGGACTGAGCGGAGGTGTTCGGCGAAACGATCGCCCAACCTCGGTCTCACCGATATAGATCTGCTGACACCTAGAGCAGCGGATGCAATAGGTTGGAGGAGATGCAGGCAAACCTCTGTCGCACCTGGAACGACTGCTTGGGTCCTTGAATGGAGTCGAGGGGGGAGGTAAAGGGACAAGTGTTGTATCTCTTGCGGTTGCAAGGGAAAGTGCCCGGGGAGGGGGTGGTATGGGAGGGGAGTGAAGAATTGACAAGGGAGTTATGGAGGGAGCGGTCTTTGCGGAAAGCAGACATGGGGGGAGATGAGAAGATGTGGCGAGTGGTGGGGTCACGTTGGAGGTGGCGAAACTGACGGAGGATTACCTTTTGTATGTGACGGCTGGTGAGGTGAAAGGTGAGGACTAGGGGGACTCTGCCCTTGTTGCGAGTGGAGGGATGGGGAGAGAGAGCAGTGTTGCAGGGTATGGAAGGGACCCTGATGCGAGCCTCATCTATGTTGGAGATGGGGAACCCCCGTTCCCTGAAGAATGAGGACATTTCAGATGCCCTGGTGTGGAACACCTCATCCTGGGAGCAGATGCAGTGTAGACGGAGGAATTGGGAGTAGGGGGTGGAGTCCTTACAGGAAGCAGGGTGGGAAGAAGTGCAGTCCAGATAGCCATGGGAGTCAGTGGGTTTATAGTGGATGTCAGTCTGAAGTCTATCACCTGCAATGGAGATAGTGAGGTCAAGGAATGGTAGGGAAGTGTCGGAAATGTTCCAGGTGTATTTGAGTGCTGGATGGAAGTTAGTGGTGAAGTGGATGAAGTCAGTCACCTGGCACCAAAGAGTTGGGATGTCATGTTGCAGTTACATAAGATGTTGGTGAGGCTGCATTTAGTGTGTTGTGTTCCATTCTGGGCACCATGTTATAGGAAAGATGTTGTCAAGCTGGAAAGGGTACAGAGAAGATTTATGAGGATAGAGGTTGAGTAAGCTGGGGCACTATTCCTTGCACAGGATAATGAGAGTGATGTTATAAATGTGTATAAAATCATGAGAGGAACAAATCGGGTAGATGCACAGAGCCTCTTGTACAGAGTAGGTGAATCAAGGACCATGGGACTTAGGTTCAAGGTGAAGGGGAAAAGATTCAATGGTAATCTGAGTAGTAACATTATCACACAAAAGATAGTGGGTGTATGTAACAAGCTGCCAGAAGAGGTAGTTGAGGTAGGGACTTTCCCAACATTTAAGAAACAGTTAGACTGTTACATGGATAGGACAGATTAGTACAGGCAGGTGGGACTAGTGTAGCTGGGAGATGTTGGCCGGTGTGGGCAAGTTAGGCCGAAGGGCCTGTTTCCACACTGCATCACACTATCACTTTAGAGCTCTGCCACCCTATGTAAACCCTGTTTATATATCATCCCTCGTATTCTTTGGCCATCTCCTGCTTTGATTATTCCCAATCTCCTTCTAAACGGCCATCCATTCACACAGTAACGTCCATACCCTACTTGGCGTATATCTTTATTTTCATCATTGACCTGCCTCGCTGTGTGCTTCTTGATATCCTATTAAAAATGATCAGAACTGCAATAAATCTCCCAAGTCTTTCTCTTCCACCCACTGAACATTTCCACAACTGTTGTTCACATTAACACTATCATGAAGAAACTATTTCTGATATCTTGCATTGCCTAATTACTGCAAGGTGAAGTCATGTGGTAATTGCCAATGGTGAATAGGTGAATAGTGCAATTTAAAAACATTTAAACATCTTTTTGCCTCGTATTAGAAGATCACCAATTTGCCCAAAGTGTGAAGTATATTTTCCTCCTTCAGTAATTATATTGGTAAGTATTTTTGTACATATTCTTTGAATTGTTGACAAATCAAGATTACCACTGAAATAATAGTAGATATAGTATACACATCTAACCACTCCAAGTCAACATGTCTAAGATTAGTGAACATAGAATTAAGCTGAGATGTACGGGGTTTAGTTAGAAACATAGAAACATAGAAAAATAGGTGCAGGCGTGGGCCATTCTGTCCTTCGAGCCAGCACTGCCATTCAATATAATCTTGGCTGATCATCTAAAATCAGTACCCCATTCCTGCTTTTTTTCCCCATATCCGTTGATTCTTTTAGCCATAAAAGCTAAATCTCACTCTCTCTTGTAAACATCCAGTGAATTGGCCTCCACTGCCTTCTGTGTCAGACATTTCCACAGATTCACAACTCTCTGGGTGAAAAAGTTTTTCTCATGTCAGTACTAAATGGCCTACCCTTTATTCTTAAACTGTGACCCCCTGGTTCTGGACTCCTTCAACATCGGGGACAATTTTCCTGCCTCCAGCCTGTCCAATCTTTTTAGATTTTTTTATGATCCGATAAGATCCCGTCTCATCCATCTAAATTCCAGTGAATACAAGCCCAGTTGACCCATTCCTTCATCATATATCAGGCCCGCCATCCCGGGAATTAACCTGGTGAACCAACACTCCCTCAATAGAAAGAATGTCCGTCCTCAAATTAGGAGATAAAAACTGCACACAATACTCCAGGTGCCATCTCACCCAGGTCCTGTACAATTGAAATAGGACCTACTTGCTCCAAAAATAAAATCCCCTCGAAATGCCATTAGCTTTCTTCGCTGCCTGCTGTACCTGCATGCTTACTTTCAGTGACTGAGATACATGCACACCCAGGTCTCATTCCCATTCCCTTTTTCCCTAATCTGACTCCATTCAGATAATAATCTGCACTGTTCTTGCCACCAAAGTTAATAACATCACATTTATGCACATTATACTGTATCTGCCATTCTTCTGCCTACCCAACCTATCCAAGCCACCCCTGCAGCCTCATAGCATCCACCTCACAGCTCACACTGCCACCCAGCATCGTGTCATCCATAAACTTGTAGACGTTACATTTAATTCCATTGTCTAAATCATTAATATATATCACTGAGCCTTGTGGCACCTCACTAATCACTGCTTGCCATTCTGAAAAGGACATGTTAATTCCTACACTTTGCTTCCTGTCTGCCAATCAGTTCTCTATCCATGTCAATACCCTACCCCCAATACCATGTGCTCTAATTGTGGACACTAATCTCTTGTGTCTCTATTTTTGCAAACTAATCTCTTGTTGCTGTAAGGAAAAAAAATGAGTTTCACTCAGAGAATGCATTCACTGGGAAAACAGTGGAAGCGATACTTTCCATCTATCTTAAGTGATAGGATAAGCACTTGTATCACCAAAGCATAGTTGACCATTGAGCAAGTGCTGGTAAACAGGATTAATGTGGACAGAATCCTGATATTGACATGGACACAATATTTTGAATGTAACTACGCTATGTGACCCTTATCCCATTAATTGCCCATTTCTTGATGGCCCAATTCCATTCTGGCCCTGCTCTTTTCACCAGAAATTAGAACGAAAAGTGAAGCATCAAATTTAGAGACATAGTCGAAGTCATACGGCACGGAAACAGGAATTCGGCCCAACTTGACCATGCCGACATAGATGCCCCATCTGCGCTAGTACCACCTGCCCACATTTGGCCCATAACTCTCCAATCCTTTCCTGTCCATGTACCTGTCCAAGAATCTTTCACATGTTGTTATAGTACTTGCCTCAACTACCTGTGGCAGCTCGTTCTGTATGTTCACCACCCTCTGGGTAAAAAAGGTGTCCCTCAGGTTTTCCTATTAAATTTTACCCTTCACACTTAAACCTACATCCTCTGGTTCTTGATTTCCTTACTCTGGGTAAAGTACTGTGTATTCATTCCATCCCCATGATGTTATACCCCTTTATAAGATCCTCTCTTCTTCTTCTCCTCAATCTTCCATGATTCAACGAATAATGCAATGGCAACATCCTCGTCAATATTCTCCCCATTCTTGCCATCTTAATGAGGTCCTCCCTAGAGCAGGGAGACAAAACCAGTCAAAACCAGAACAAGACAGCATAGAAATAGACTCCTCAATCCACAATAACTTTGTCGAACGATGCCAAGCTAAAGTAGTGTATTCTATAATCTCTTGTTTACAGATGCTCCTCAGCCACGAGATCACGACTAAAAACAACCGATACGCCACAGTGTTCTGTGTTGCCAACGTTTTCTGGATACAGTGTATTGTGTTGTGTGTTTTTGCATCCCATCATGTCTACAAACTGCCCATCTGTGTCTTCTGCTTCTGGTGAGAAGAAGAAGAAGACGAGAATTCCTCTTAAGATGAAACTCAAGATAATTGCCCTGCGTGAACGTGGCAAGCCAGTAATAGCCATCGCACGTGAGTTAGGATTTCCACAATCGACGATCTCGACCATCTGCAAAGATAAGACGCGAATCAGAGATGCAGTGAAATCGTCAGCATCGGTTAAATCCACGGTCATCAGAAACAAAAAAGCTGGGCCGATTGGTGATATGGAGAGATTACTTGTCACATGGATGAAAGACCAGATACAGAAGCACAAACCGCTCAGCTTATCGACGATCCAGGCTATGGCAAGAGATTTTTTCAATACACTAAAAGAGAATTCTGATGATCCTACGTATCCACAAGTGTTTACAGCAAGTCCTGGATGGTTCCAACGCTTCAAAAGGCGTAATAATTTTAATAATGTGAAGGTCAGCGGTGAGGCAGCAAGTGCCAATACTGAAGGTGTCAAAGCTTTTAAGGAAGAGCTGAATAGGATAATTGAGGATGAGAAATATTTGCCACAACAAATATTCAATGTCAATGAAACATGCTTGTTCTGGAAGCGTATGCCAGAACACACATACATTCATCAAGAGTCGAAGACAATGCCAGGATTCAAGACATACAAAGACCGTGTAACGCTGCTTTTGGGTGGAAATGTCTCAGGGTTCAAATTAAAGCCTTTATTAATCTACCACTCAGAGAACCCTAGAGCATTGAAGAATGTGAGCAAGGAAACACTTCCGGTTCATTATCGCCATAACAGGAAAGCCATGATGATATCAGCATTGTTTGCCGACTGGTATCTAAAACTGTTTTATTCCGGAGGCAAGAGAATATTGTTGGGAAAACAAAATCCCATTCAAAATTCTTCTGATCTTGGATAATGCTCCAGGACATCCGCAGCATATCGAGAACATGCATCCCGATGTAAAGGTTGTGTATTTGCCACCGAGCATAACCGCACTCATTCAACCAATGGATCAAGGCGTAATAGCTACGTTCAAAGCCTACTATTTATGGCAAACGTTTGCGCAGGCTGTTCGATCGACTGAATCTGGCCGAACACTCCGAGACTTTTGGAACGGTTTTAACATTCTAAATGCTACCCGGAACATCGCTGCAGCGTGGAAAGATGTCACACAGCAATGCATGAAGGGTGTTTGGAAGAAAGTTATGAAGACACATGTGGATACATTCAAAAGTTTTAACAAAGATTCTGCTGTTGATATCATAGTAAGAAACAAGATATTGGTGCTTGGGAACCAGCTAAAGTTGGACATTGATGAAGAAGATATTCATGAGCTTGTTGGCATTGAGGCTGAAGAGCTTTCCAATGAGGATCTGATCGAACTGGAGGAAGAAAGAAGAAAAGAAGCTGAGGCAGTGGAAGAAGAAGTTATAGCCGAGGCACCAAAAACGTTCACAACAAAGAAACTGGCGGAGGCGTTTGATGCTATCAGCAGTGGCGTACGGATGTTGGAAGAAATGGACGTCAATTACGAGAGATTCACAAAAACTGACAGGCAGATCCAGGATGCTCTTGCCTGCTATTGGGAAATATATAATGAAAAGAATAACAAATAAATAATCTCTATAGTCAAAACTTGATATCTTCCTGAACAACACTATGCCCGCTAAACAATGAACAAGTGTGATGCCCCAGTGCTTTCTCCCACTACTGGCCTGTCCCGTAAATGACACACAAATTACGCCCAAGTGGGACAGGCACTTCACAGCGCACACAGCCAGGCTTCAAATACAAGTAGTAAAAAGTAGCCTTTATTGTCATTCAGACCTTGCGGTCTGAACGAAATTTTGTTCCCTTGCAGTCCTACATATAGTAAAAATGACAAAACACACAATAAACACAAATTAACATCCACCACAGTGACTTCAACAGGCACCTCCTCACTGTGGTGGAAGGCAAAAGTCTTAAGTCTTTGTCTCATCCCTTCTTATTCTCCCTCTGCGCCGAGGCCGCTGCCGCTGTCCCAGCCGCCGCTGTCGTCCACTGGGCCCGCGGTCGGGTCGAGTGGCCGCTGCCGCCAGAACGTGCCCCAGCTCCGAGTTCTGGTCGCCGCTGTCCCAGCTCCGAGGCCAACCCGCCGCTGCCGCGGCTCCGATGCCGTGTGGCCGCTGCCGCTGCCACCGTTCCGAGGCCAGGCTGCCGCTGTCGCTGTCCCCACTCCGAGGCGAGGTCGCCACTGCCACTGTCGCTGCCGCTGCTGCCGTCCCAGCCGCTGCCGCCGCCGCCACCACCATCCCGCCGCGGTCCCAGCTCCGATGCCGGGCGGCCGCTGCCGCTGCCCAGCTCCGAGTTCTGGTCGCCGCTGTCCCAGCCGCTGCTGCCGCTGCCCCAGCTCCGAGGCCGCCAGCTCCACCATTAGGCCTCGGCGCAGGTGGAGACGGGGGATATGACAAAAGAAGTCCCCCCCCCCACATACACAACATAATAAACCAAAAAATCAACTAAACAGGACAAAAGAACAACACAAAAAAAGAAAGAAAAAACAGACAGACTGCAGGCGAGCCGCAGCTGCTAAGGCAGCGCCGCCATCTTTTTCTTAGGTTCTGAACGAGGTAACAAAGCCTGTATTAAAACCACTCAATTTCCAGCTATGATGCAACAATGCTGGGTGCTTCAGACAATATATTGCGCTTCAATGCTGAGAATTATATTCTGTATCCTGTCTCTTCCCCTTTTTTTTATACCTATTGTACTTACATTTAGCTTGATTGTGTACATGAATAGTATTTTCTGATTTAATTGGATTGCATGCAACTGAAAGCTTTTTCACTGTGCCCCACGAAATACATAACAATAATAAACTTAAATTGAATCAATATGACTGAGTCTTTCATGAGAAACTGCAGAGAAGATGCAATACTTGTCAGTGCTGGGGCCCCTACTCGTCACATTGTATATCAATGGTTTGGATGAGGGGTTTTAAGGCTTTGTGGACAATTTTGCGGATGATACGAAAATAGGTGATGGGGCAGGCAGTGTAGAGAAAGCAGGGACTTGGACAGGTTGGGAGTGTGGGCAAAGAAATGGCAGATGGAATATAGTTTAGCAAAGTGTGGAGTAATGCATTTTATTAGTAGGAATAAAGGCGTAAACTATTTTCTAAATGGGGAGAGAATCCGGAAATTGGTGCAAAGAGAGCTGGGAGTGCTAGAGCAGGATTACCAAAAAGTTAATCAGCATGTTGAAATGGTAGTAGAGAGAGCAAACTCGATGCTAGCATTTATTTCAAGCGGGCTTGTATACAAAAGCAGGCATGTAGTGCTGAGATTCTATAAGGCGCTGGTAAGGCTGCATTTTGAATATTTTGTGCAATTTTGGGCACCTATGTAAAGATCTGCTGGCTCTGGAGAGGGTCCAGAGCAGATTTACAAGAATGATCCCAGGAATGAGTGGGTCAGCATATGATGAGCGTTTGACGGCACTGGACCTGTTCTCGCTGGAGTTTAAGGCTTGAATTGAGTAGATGTGGAGAGATGTTTCCACTAATGGGAGAGTCTAGGACTAGAAGTCACAGCCTTAGAATTAAAGGACATTCTTGTTTCTATGTTTCTATGTTTCTATGAAGGAGACAAAGAGAGATGTATTTAGTCAGAGAGTACTGAATCCGTGGAATTCTTTGCCACAGTAGGCCAAATCAGTGGATATTTTTAAGGCAGAGATAGATAGATTTTCGATTAGTACGGATGTCGGGGGTTATGGAGAGAAGGCAGGAGAATGGGGTTAGGAGGGAAAGATAGATCAGCCCTGACTGAATGGCAGAGTAGACTTGATGGGCCAAATGACCCAATTCTACTCCTATCACCTATGAACTTATAAACACACACATACACAGATATATATTTATACATATTGATATTGTCGTAGGTTCCCCTTGGTCATGGCTGACCATGTATCCTAGAATCGGATGCAAGCCTGGGCGATATCATCCGGAGGACAGGCTGTTGCCCATGCAGCACGTCCCCCCTCTCCACGTCGCTGATCGATCGAAAGGAACAGCAGGGCCGTTACAGTTTGGCACCAGCGCCATCGCAGGAGCTGCCAGAGCGAGGGTGTATACAACGACAACCTGCCTTAGTGGTTCCAACTCCGGATTTTCTTGAGGTTTACTCCTGGAGACTTTTCCATGCCTGGATGTAGCCACAAGGCAGCCGAGGTTTAAAATCAGAGTTCCCCACTCCTGGATGTACTGCCTTCCCAGGCTGACAAGCCCCTTCTACCCGAACATATATGCACATGTATGATACATATATACATATGTATCATACATATATATATGAATGGCCTGTTTCTACTCCTATCACTTATGACATTACGACCTTATGCAGGGCCTCCGAGAGGAATTTTATCAGTGGGTGCAAAGTTTCTTTCGGGCCCCCTTCCCTTCTCCATTAGTCATCCTGATTTTATCCACTACGGTTTTATGCCACGAGCTGTAGCCTGCAAGGGTATAGCTGGGGTATCTTTGTTGGCACGGTGACACAGAAGAGTATGTTTCTGTGCTGTGTGACTCTATGACTCACTATGATCCAATCTTGTTTGGCACTGATATTGCGGGAGGAAGGGCCTATTCCTGTGAGGTACAGTCCCTGCTCTGCATTTGTCTGATGGTACAGTGAAGAGGGACCTTTACTCTGTGTCCATGATAACATAGAAACATAGAAAATAGGTGGAGGAGGATGAGGCCATTTGACCCTTCAAGCCAGCACCGCCATTCATTGCGATCATGGCTGATCGTCCCCAATCAATAACCTGTGCCTGCCTTCTCCCCATATCCCTTAATTCCACTAGCACCTAGAGCTCTATCTAACTCTCTCTTAAATCCATCCAGTGATTTGGCCTCCACTGCCCCCTGTGGCAGGAAATTCTACAAATTCACAACTCTCTGGGTGAGAAAGGTGTTTTAAATGGCCTCCCCTTTATTCTAAGACTGTGGCCCCTGGTTCTGGACTCACCCAACATTGGGAACATGTTTCCTACATCTAGCTTGTCCAGTCCTTTTATAATTTTAGTGAATACAAGCCTAGTCTTTTCAATCTTTCCTCATATGACAGTCGCGCTATCCCAGGGATCAATCTCGTGAACCTACGCTGCACTGCCTCAATCACAAGGATGTCCTTCCTCAAATTAGGAGACCAAAACTGTACACAATACTCCAGATGTGGTCTCACCAGAGCCCTATACAACTGCAGAAGAACCTCTTAACTCCTATACTGAAATCCTCTTGAAATACTGAAGGCCAACTTTCCATTAGCTTTCTTCACTGCTTGCTTTACCTGCTTGCCAACTTGCAGGTATGAAAGCTAATTGCCTTTTGTAATTTGTCAATTATCCCTAGTGCATCGGATAGCGCTAGTGGGTGGAGTGATCACTGGTCAGCGCGGACACGGTGGGTCGAAGGGCCTGTTTCTGTGCTGTATCTCTAAAGTCTATCCATGTACCTGCCCAAGTGTCTTTTAAGTCATACTAATCTAAGTGGGATCCGCAGGGTCCCTGTCACACAGGATGCCAGCTGCCCCAATGCAACCCGTTCCCCAGTGCAATATTCCATCACTGACCCGTTCCCCCAATGCAATATTGCACCACTCACTCATAGGCCCCAACTGCGCAGGCACGGCTCATTTCCCACATCTCCCAGTACCCTCCCTCAACTCTCCCTCCCTCTCCCTTCCCCTACCCTCAGTCATTCCCTCCATCCATAAAAAGCAGCATCTGCAGTTCCTTCCTCCACAGGTCATTCATTGTTAGCTGTGGTTTAGGTAGAATGGTAGAATAGGTAGAATAGAATAGAATAGAATAAAATGCCTTTTATTGTCATTCAAACAGCATGCTTTGAATGAAATTGCATTTTCTACAGTCTTACTTTACAAAAAAAAACAAGACCCACACTGAACACAGTTTACACAAACATCCATCACAGTGAGTCTCGTTGTCTCTGTACTGTACACTGACAATGACAATTAAAATTGAATCTGAATCTGAATCTGATCTCCAACACCTCCTCACTGTGATGGAAGTTTTATCTCTTCCCTTTGTTCTTCTCCCGCGGTCCAGCAGTCCCACTGCAGTGTCGAGGTGACTGGGGCTCCCGATGTTAAAGCCCCCGGCGGGCGATGTTAAGTCCCGTGGTCGTTTAAGCCGTGCCGGGCAATGATAGGCCCCGCTCCGAGGCCTTTAAACCCCGCGGTTCCAGCAGGGGAAGTTGCCGTTGCGGGAGCTCCGAAAAGCGGTCTCCCACCAGGGACCTGCGAGCTCCCGATGTTCCCGTCCACTGGGCCTGTGGCCAGAGCCTCCGAAGCTCCGAAGTCGGGTCACAGCCACGCGCCACCACAGCTCCTCCCGCTCCGAAGACGGGCAGCTCCGCGATGTCAGGTCCGCAGCCTCTGCGACTGGAGCCCTCAGGTTGGTTCTGGCCGGAGGCGGTCGCCAGCTCCACGATGTTAGGCCCAACGACATCGGAGACCCAACCGTGAAAAAGTCGGGTCCCCGTACAGGGAAGAGCCTAACGGTTTCCCCACCCTCCATCCCCCACTTATACACAGCTAAAGAAAATGAATAAAAACTACTCAAGCCATCCATTTAACAAGACAAACATTTTTAAAAAGACAGATGGACTGTAGTTGAGCTGCTGCCGATAGGCTCTGCCACACCCGTTGACTTGACGATTGGACCAGTTTGCATCGTGTGTGTGTGTGTATGTGTTTGAGTTACACAAACTCTGCACAAACTGCTCAGCTATCCTGCAACCCAACTCTCCCTCCCTCCCTCTGCCTACACCAGCTCAGCCACCGCCCGCTGCCGCTCGGACCGTCCCTGCACTTCCCGCCCACCTGCTGCCTCTCCTTCTTCTTCTTGTGTATGGCGTGCACAGCCTAAAGTTGCAGGACAACTTGTTCTATTTGCTGTTATTGGATTGTGCACGCCAGGTTGATTGCATTCGTTGAAACAGGGCAGCCACGTGAAGGAAGCAATCTCCTACCCCTGAAATCTCCCACCCGTTGCTGCCACTCGGCCCATCCCCACCCTGCCCACCCGCTACCTGCCTGCCTGCCTGCTCACTGCTGTCGCCGGGCCACTGGGGGGGGGGGGGGGGGGGGTAGGAGGAGTGGATGGAGCTGGTGTTTGACACAGTGGGCACCACGAGTATCGATGAGGTTGTGGAGAAGATCTTCTCCGCGAAGGCCGTGAGGGTGAGGTACCACAATGGCGGTGGTGGAGGAGGAGATGGACGGGTAGACGGGACCGCCATTGCTGCAGAGGGTTGTCAGGGGAGAGTGGTGAGTGATGATGGAGAGAGAGATGGGACCAGGGACTCCACTGGGCCTTCACTGTGCCTCCAATGAACTCCCCCCCCCTCCCCCCCACGGATGTCACCAGTGGCGTGGAGACGATAGATAAGTTACTATGCGGAGGGGAGAGGGGAGTTTGTGAGTGAGGCAGGACAGGTCACCGCCGGTGGGGCAAGAAGGGTCGTCGCCATCCCGACTGTGGCAATGACTATTATCTAAATGGTGGCCGATTGGGAAAGGGGGAGATGCAGCGAGACCTGGGTGTCATGGTGCACCAGCCATTGAAGGTAGGCATGCAGGTGCAGCAGGCAGTAAAGAAAGCGAATGGTATTTTAGCTTTCATTGCAAAAGGATTTGAGTATAGGAGCAGGGAGGTTCTACTGCAGTTGTACAGGGTCTTGGTGAGACCACACCTGGAGTATTGCGTACAGTTTTGGTCTCCAAATCTGAGGAAGGACATTATTGCCATAGAGGGAGTGCAGAGAAGGTTCACCAGACTGATTCCTGGGATGTCAGGACTGTCTTATGAAGAAAGACTGGATAGACTTGGTTTATACTCTCTAGAATTTAGGAGATTGAGAGGGGATCTTATAGAAACTTACAAAATTCTTAAGGGGTTGGACAGGCTAGATGCAGGAAGATTATTCCCGATGTTAGGGAAGTCCAGGACAAGGGGTCACAGCTTAAGGATAAGGGGGAAATCCTTTAAAACCGAGATGAGAAGAACTTTTTTCACACAGAGAGTGGTGAATCTCTGGAACTCTCTGCCACAGAGGGTAGTTGAGGCCAGTTCATTGGCTATATTTAAGAGGGAGTTAGATGTGGCCCTTGTGGCTAAAGGGGATCAGGGGGTATGGAGAGAAGGCAGGTACGTGATACTGAGTTGGATGATCAGCCATGATCATATTGAATGGCAGTGCAGGCTCGAAGGGCCGAATGGCCTACTCCTGCACCTAATTTCTATGTTTCTATCTATGTTTCTATGACTGACAGGAGGAGAGACCAATCTGTGTGGTGGTGATTGAAGGAATCCGAGCACACGCGGTTTTTAAGATATTTAAATCGCGATAACCTTTACATGATACCACCGATCGGAAGGAAAATTGTTACACTTATAGCATAGGAGAAAGATGAGTAACCTGGCGAAAAATCGTAGCATTATAGCGTACCGTTTTTGCACAAATAGATAAATCCCGCAAACCAGAAGAGCACAAGATCAGAATTTTATTTATGCACTAGACTAAGTGGGACCCGTTGGGTCCCATGTTCACATGGGAGGGCTGGTACCCCAATGCAATATTCTACCTCTCCACCAATTTCAATATTGGTGACCAGTGGGGGGGCTTTCTGGAGTGCTGGTATGAGTTGTTGAGGTGGCAGCTCAGTCCCTCAAGCCTGATCTGCTGGCAGCTCACTCACGGCTGGTGGGCTGGCAGTTGACTCATGACTATTCCTTGAAATTCCATTTCAAGCAGGGTGCAAGGCCATCAAATTCAAATCCATGTTCCTACCATTTCAAGCAGGATGCAAGGCCACCAAATTCAAGTGCAGTTTCTTACCACTATGAGCAGGGTGCAAGGCCACCGAATTCAAGTGCAGTTTCCAACCACTTCAAGCAGGGTGCAAGGCCAGGGAGTTAGGAGGTGAGTTAAAGAGAAGGACCGCAAAGGTAACAATCTCAGGATTACTGCCTGTGCCACGCGACAGTGAGAGTAGGAACGGAGCGAGGTGGAGGATGAATGTGTGGCTGAAGGACTGGTGCAGAGGGCAGGGATTCAAGTTTCTGGATCATTGGGACCTCTTTTGTGGAAGATGCGACCTGTACAAAAAGGATGGGTTACACTTGATCCCGAGGGGGACCAATATCCTGGCGGGGAGATTTGCAAAGGCTACTGCGGAGACTTTAAAATAGAACAGTTGGGGGGAAGGGCTCAAATAGGGAAAGCTAGTAATCAGTGTATGAGGCAGGAGGCTGAGAAGGGAAGCACTCGGAAATAAAATGAAGGGGAGAAAGAAGCATAAAAAATAATAAACAGAGAATACGAGGGGGTGGGTTTCTTAAATGTGTACATTTTAATGCTAGGAGCATTGTAAGAAAGGTGGATGAGATTAGAGCCTGGATTAACACCAGGAAGTATGATGTTGAGGCGATCAGTGAAACATTGTTGCAGGAGGGCTGTGATTGGAAATTAAATATTCCAGGATTTTGTTGCTTCAGGTGTGATAGAATTGGAGGGGCAAGAGGTGGAGCTGTTGCATTGCTTGTCAGGGAAGATATTACAGCAGTGCTTTGGCATGGTAGATTAGAGGGCTCGTCTAGGGAGGCTATTTGGGTGGAACTGAGAAATGGGAAAGGGCAACACTTACAGTATAGGGGTGTATTATAGACCGCCTAATGGAGAGCGAGAATTGGAAGAGCAAATATGTAAGGAGATTGCAGATATTAGTAGTAAGTACAAGGTAGTGATTGTGGGAAATTTCAATTTTCCACACATAGACTGGGAAACACATTCTATAAATGGGCTGGATGGTTCGGAGATGGTAAAATGTGTGCAGGATAGTTTTTTGCAGCAATACTTAGAGGTACCTACTAGAGAAGGGGCAGTGCTGGACATCCTGTTAGGAAATGAGATAGGTCAGGTGGCGGAGGTATGCGTTGAGGAGCACTTCGGGTCCAGTGATCACAATACCATTAGTTTCAATATAATTATGGAGAGGGTCAGAACTGGACCTAGGGTTGAGATTTTTGATTGGAGAAAGGCTAACTTTGAGGAGACGCAAATGGGTTTAAAAGGAGTGAATTGAGACATTTTGTTTGATTCTTGGTTCTTGGTTCTTGGGTCCTCCAAAATATTCCAACTGGAATTTAAACTGGAGGTGGTGAAGGGAGGGATTAAGCCAGAAAGGGTATAAAGAACACACAGGATAGAATTTGACATAAAACATCCCCACACAGCAGAATCAAAGTTTCCCACTGTGTGGGAAGGCACCAAAGTCAGACTCTTCCTCCACTGTTCCTCGTGGTCAGGGCCTCTCCAAGGCCTTCGCAGTTGCAGCTACGGGCAGCCCGATGTCCAGGACCACGCGCCAGGGTGACACAAGTCCGACGTCGGGGTTGTGGGACGTCCTCAGCGGCGTGGACACCAGAGTCGGCCCCCTCCTACCGGAGTCGGCGGCTTCCAATGTCCGTAGGCCGCGCCGGGTGGAGACCTGCTGCTGTACACCCTCTGCAAGGCACCCCAGGACTCCACGATGTTGTTCAGCGCCGTCCGCGTTGGAAGCTCTCCGCACCAGAGCTCCATGATGTTGGAGCAGCGGCCCAACGCTCCGGAGCTCCAAACGGCGACCCAGGTAGGCATCGCCCCCTACGCGGTGACTCCAGTGCTGCACCACCGCTGTAGATGCCATGGTACGGTTCCCAGTCCCCGGCAGGAAAGGCCACTCCGATCCAGCTGGTATGCCGGGAGGTGGGAGGCGAGAACCCGACTCGGAGAAATAGTTGCGTCCCTGGCAGGAAGAGACATGGAAACAGTTTCCCCCTTACCCTGCCCCCCCTCCCCCACATAGAAAAATTAAAGTTTCCCCCAACACAAAACTTTAAACTAACTAAAAAAAAAAATATATAAAATAAAAATAAATATAAAATAAAAATAAAAAGTAAAATGATGGGAAGGATGTGGAGGAGAAATGGAAGACATTTAAAGATTAAATTTTAAGAGTACAGAATTTTTATGTCCCTGTTCGGTTGAAAGGAAATAGTAAAAATTGTAAAGGGCCATGGTTTTCAAGGGAAATTGGATGCTTGGTTCGGAAAGAGAGAGAGATCTACAATAATTATAGGCTGCATGGAGTAAATGAGGTGCTTGAGGAGTATAAAGAATGTAAAAAGAATCTTAAGAAAGAAATTAGAAAAGCTAAAAGAAGATACGAGGTTGTTTTGGCAAGGTGAAAGTAAATCCAAAGTGTTTCTACAGCTATATTAATAGCAAAAGGATAACGAGGGATAAAATTGGTCCATTAGAGAGTCAGAGTGGACAGCTATCTGCAGAGCTAAAAGAGATGGGGAAGATATTGAACAATTTCTTTTCTTCGGTATTCACCAAGGAGAAGGATAATGCATTATGTGAGGTAAGGGAAACAAGTAGAGTAGCTATGGAAACTATGTGATTCAAAGAAGAGGAAGTACTGACACTTTTGAAAAATATAAAAGTGTATAAGTCTCCAGGTCCTGACAGGATATTCTCTAGGACATTGAGGGAAGTTAATGAAGAAATAGCAGGGGCTATGACAGAAATATTTCAATTGTCATTAGAAACGGGAATAGTGCAGGAGGATGGGGGTACTGCGCATGTTGTTCCATTGTTTAAAAAGGGTTCTAAGAGTACACCTAGCAATTATAGACCTGTTAGTTTCACGCCAGTGATGGGCAAATTAATGGAAAGGATACTTAGAGATAATATATATAAACATCTGGATAAACAGGGTCTGATTAGGTACAGTCAACATAGATTTGTGCCTGGAAGGTCATGTTTGGCTAATCTTCTTGAATTCTTGATGGGATTATTCGGGAAATTGATGAGGGTAAAGCAGTGGATGTTGTATACATGGACTTCAGTAAGGCCTTTAACAAGGTTCCTCATGGAAGGTTGGTTAAGAAGGTTCAATTGTTGGGTATTAATGGTGGCGTAGCAAGATGGATTCAACGGTGGTTGAATGGGAGATGCCAGAAAGTAATGGTGGATGGTTGTTTGTCAGGTTGGAGGCCGGTGACTAGTGGGATGCCACAGTGATCTGTGTTGGGTCCACTGTTGTTTGTCATGTACATCAATGATCTGGATGATGGTGTGGTAAATTGGATTAGTAAGTATGCATATAATACTAAGATAGGTGGTGTTGTGGATAATGAAGTAGATTTTCAAAGTCTACAGAGAGATTTAGGCCATTTGGAAGAGTGGGCTGAAAGATGGCAGATGGAGTTTAATGCTGATAAGTGTGAGGTGCCACATCTTGGCAGGACAAATCAAAATAGGACATACATGGTAAATGATGAATGCAGTTGAACAGAGGGATCTAGGAATAACCGTGCACAGTTCCCTGAAGGTGGAATATCATGTCGATAGGGTGGTTGTTGAGCCGTTGGTGTGTTGGCCTTTATAAATCAGAGCATTGAGTATAGAAGTTGGGATGTAATGTTAAAATTGTACAAGGCATTGGTGAGGCCAATTCTGGAGTATGGTGTACAATTTTGGTCGCCTAATTATAGGAAGGATGTCAACAAAATAGAGAGAGTACAGAGGAGATTTACTAGAATGTTTCAGCAACTAAGTTACAGAGAAAGATTGAACAAGTTAGGTCTTTATTCATTGGAGCGCAAACGGTTAAGGGGGGACTTGATAGAGGTCTTTAAAATTATGAGAGGGATAGACAGATAGACAGAGTTCTATGTTTCTATGACAGAGTTGACGTGGATAAGCTTTTCCCACTGAGAGTAGGGAAGATTCAAACAAGGGGACACGACTCGAGAATTAAGGGACAGAAGTTTAGGGCTAACATGAGGGGGAACTTCTTTACTCAGAGAGTGGTAGTTATGTGGAATGAGCTTCCAGTGGAAGTGATGGAGGCAGGTTCGATTTTATCATTTAAAAATCAATTGGATAGGTATATGGACGGGAAAGGAATGGAGGGTTATGGTCCTGAAGCAGGTAGATGGGACTAGGGGAGAATAAGTGTTTGGCACGGACCAGAAGGGCTGAGTTGGCCTGTTTCCGTGCTGTAATTGTTATATGGTTATATGGTTATAAAATGAATATAATTTAGTACAAGATAGCCCAATAAAGTCCTTTCAAAGATAGTTTGAGGGTCTCCAATGAGATAGATGGTAGCTCTGGACTGCTCTGGATGGGAGAGGATAAAAGAGGGAGTGGCCCGAGTGCGACCCATTCTTGTTTATGCTGATGGCCTTTCTGAGACAGCATGAGGTATAAATGGAGTCAATGGAAGAGGTATAGGTTGGTTTGTTTGATGGTCTGGGCTGTACCAACGTTTCTCTGTACTTTATTGCTTTCTTGGATGGAGCTGTTCCCAAACATTCTGTGATCCAGCCCATTAAAAGGGCGCAGTGGCGCAGCGGTAGAGTTGCTGCCTTACAGCGCCAGAGACCCGAGTCCAATCCTGACTATGTGTGCTGTCTGTACAGAATTTGTACATTTGCCCCGTCACCTGCGTGAGTTTCCTCCGGGTGCTCTGGATGCCTCCCACACTCCAAAAACATAGAAACATAGAAACATAGAAATTAGGTGCAGGAGTAGGCCATTCGGCCCTTCGAGCCTGCACCGCCATTCAATATGATCATGGCTGACCATCCAACTCAGTATCCCGTACCTGCCTTCTCTGCATACCCCCTGATCCCCTTAGCCAGAAGGGCCACATCTAACTCCCTCTTAAATATAGCCAATGAACTGGCCTCAACTACCCTCTGTGGCAGAGAGTTCCAGAGATTCACCACTGTCTGTGTGAAAAAAGTTCTTCTCATCTCGGTTTTAAAGGATTTCCCCCTTATCCTTAAGCTGTGACCCCTTGTCCTGAACTTCCCCAACATCGGGAACAATCTTCCTGTATCTAGCCTGTCCAACCCCTTAAGAATTTTGTAAGTTTCTATAAGATCCCCTCTCAATCTCCTAAATTCTAGAGAGTATAAACCAAGTCTATCCAGTCTTTCTTCATAAGACAGTCCTGACATCCCAGGAATCAGTCTGGTGAACCTTCTCTGCACTCCCTCTATGGCAATAATGTCCTTCCTCAGATTTGGAGACCAAAACTGTACGCAATACTCCAGGTGTGGTCTCACCAAGACCCTGTACAACTGCAGTAGAACCTCCCTGCTCCTATACTCAAATCCTAAACATAAAGGTTTGTAGGCTATAATTGTAAATTGTCCCAAGTGTGTGTTGGATAGTGTATGTGTGCAGGCATCGCTGGTCGGCATGGACTCGGTGGGCCGAAGAGCCTGTTTTCCTGCTGTATCTCCAAACTAAACTAAATGCTTTTGATGCCACACGTGTAGAAGTTGGTGAGAGTTGTTGGGGATATGCCTTCTAAGGAAGTAGAGGTGTTGGTGTGCCTTGGGTGGTCCAGGAGACGTTGCTGGAAGACACAGGATCATTTCATTCCAAAAAGGAAGAAATATTCTAAGGGGAGTTGGAGGCAACCGTGGCTGACAAGAGAAGTTAGGGATAGAATAAAACTAAAAGAAAGATGTACAACACAGCAAAGAGTAGCCGGAAGCCAGAGGATTTTGACAAGTCTCCTGAGAGTGTAGTAGATACAGTGACTATTGTGAAATTTAAGAAACATTTGACTGAGCCTTTGAGTCACCAACACATAGTATGTTATTTTTAGTTTTGTTTAGTTTAGTTTATTGTCACGTGCACCAAGTCGTGTATTCTCTGGGAATAAATTGTTTTAGGGCAATGTTATGTTCCCATGGACACCATAATTGACAGTATCTTTGTAATCCAGATTGATGATTAACAAAGTTATCTAAATTAAAATTACCTAGTGTCCACTGTCTGAGTAGTTCACTATATTCACAGGGTTGTATGGCCTGTAATTTAAACGTACCACCACCTACATAAGCTTTAAACCTTCTCTACTAACAACTTTGGCTCTCAACCATCCCCTCAGTAATGTCCTCATTGATTATGCGGTTGATATTGTTGCCTTTATCAAAAATAGCATTAAGGTGGAGTTGATGTTTGGAAAGGGATGTGTTCTGCTTCCTCTTGCGAGATGAGTCAAGAACAACAGATTACAATGAGATAGTTCAACCAGTTAATCTGGTAATTTTCCGATGGCATAGCCTACAATTGGCTACATTATCAGGCGACAGCAAGCTCTATAGACACTGGTTGGCTTGATTGTAATCATGTATTGTACACGCAACAGTAAACTAAACTCAAACTCGAAAGAAGGTGCATTGTTGACTGAGTGAAGACTTTGGTGAGTTAAAGGCTGGTTTAATTTTTTCTTTCATTTTATTGTTGCCATTTTGTGTGCCCATCCATTCAACTTTGATTTTCAGTGGTCATCAAGAACTGGTAGCTTCAAGTCTCTGAGGTAATTAGATAAGCAGCTAGCACTCCTTAACTGAGTGAACAGATCAGACCCAGTGGGTTTGAGGTGATGACTGAGGAGGCTACTTCGTAATGGCTCCCTTTCACAAGACCATTTTGACCTTGCCGAGTTAACTCAAATTTCAACCTGCCCCACTGTAAAGTCAAGATATATTCATATTTTACCTGTGACATTAAATGGAATACTCTATTGTCACATGTGACAAGTCACAGTGAAATTATTTGCTAGCAAACCTAAGGTATGCAAAAAGTTGCCCATAAAGGGCGTTTCTAAAGTTTCAAATATCCCCCCGCTGTGCCAGGTCCCCATTTGTTCGTCCCCCCTCCCCCACGGCGGTCCCCACATGCCAGTTCCTCCTTTGTTCCTTCCATGTGTTAAACTAAAAGGTTTTCTCCTTTGTCTTCTTTTCTTTTGTTAACATTTGTGTTTTAGAATATCTAGAATTTTGAAAAATTAGTTTAGTTTCATTAGTTACCTAGAATTGAATGGCAGGGCTCAGGGGAGTGTTGTAGAGCAGTGGGATCTAGGAGTACAGGTAATAGTAGTAATAATAATACTAATAATAATACTACTACTAATAATACTAATAATAATAATAATAATAATAATAATAATAATAATAATAATAATTTTAATAACTTTATTTGTGTAGCACTTTTCACACAATTGAATGTAACCCAAAGTGCTTTCACAAAAACACAGGTCTAAACAAAAAATACAATTTAAAACAGTAAGGACATAGGCAGTTAATAGCGTAAAAAGCACAGATTTATATAAATATTTAAAATATAAAATTGAGAATGTAAAAAGACAAAAATTAAAATGATTAACAAGGTAAGTTTTTAGCTGCCGTTTAACAATCCCAACTGAGTGGGCGTCTCTCATAGCCCTGGGCTGGGTATTCCTCAGCTTGGGGGCGTCATTGAAAAAGGCTGCTTCACCTATTTTCTTATTGCTGCGGAAAAGCTATTTTGGGCTCTATAGACAAGAAGGAAGATTTTATAATCTGTCCTGGATCTCATAGTGATATGTTCCCTTTTCGTGGTATTTGTTAATAGCCGGGCTGCGGTATTTTGAATGAGCTGCAACTTGTTGGTGTCTTTTGGAGGCATTACAGTAATCAAGTCAAGTCAAGTCAAGTTTATTCGTCACATACACATATGAGATGTGCAGTAAAATGAAAAGTGGCAATGCTCGCGGAGTTTGTGCAAAAAGATAACAAACAAACAACCAAACAAGCTACAAACAGAATGGAACAGAATCACATATTCTTTTACATATTAAATATTGTGGGCGGAAGGAAAAAGGGAAAAAAACAGCAATTAAAAAAAAAAAAAAAAAAGCAGTAGAGTGGTACAGTAAAGTTAGTCCCTGGTGAGATAGGAGTTTACAGTCCGAACGGCCTCTGGGAAGAAACTTCTTCTCAACCTCTCTGTTCTCACAGCATGGCAACAAAGGTGTTTGCCTGGACGTAGCAGCTGGAACAGTCCGTTGCAGGGGTGGAAGGGGTCTCCCATGATCTTATTGGCTCTGGAGTTGCATCTCCTGATGTATAGTTCCTGCAGAGGGGCGAGTGAAGTTCCCATAGTGCGTTCGGCCGAACGCACTACTCTCTGCAGAGCCTTCTTGTCCTGGGCACTGGAGGATCCTTGGAGACACTCTGAATTTCCTCAATTGCCTGAGGTGGTAAAGGCGCTGCCTTGCCTTACTCAAGAGTGCTGCGGCGTGTGATGTCCATATCATATCCTTAAAGATGTGGACTCCCAGTATTTGAAACAGCTCTCCCTATCCACAGTATCCACTGAACCTAGCCACACAGTCATCTGTGTACAGGCAGTACAATAGGGGGCTGAGGATGCAATCCTGGGGGGATCCTGTGCTCAGGGTGAGGGACTTTGATGTATTCCCTCCCATCTTGAGTACCTGGGGCCTGGCGGTGAGAAAGTCCAGGGCCCACGCATACAGTGGGGTGTTGAGCCCTAATCCAGTAGCTTCTCGGCCAGTCTGGTGGGGACTATCATGTTGAAGGCTGAACTGAAGTCTATGAATAGCAACCTCACACAGCCCCCCTTCTGGCTGTCAAGATGAGAGAGAGCGGTGTGCAAAACCTGGGAGACCGCATCATCCGTGGATCTGTTCGGACGGTATGCAAATTGTAGCAGGTCCATGTTGCGAGGGAGGAAGGCACAGATGTGTTTCTTCACCAGCCTCTCAAAGCATTTCATGACTACCGAGGTGAGGGCCACCGGACGGTAGACATTCAGACAGGCTGGGGAGGCATTTTTAGGTACCGGTACAAAGATGGATTTTTTGAGGCAGGCAGGGACCACGGACTTGTCCAGAGAGAGATAGAATATTGTAGTGAGCACCGGAGCTAGCTGTGTAGCACTGGACTTAAGTACTCGCCCCGAGATGCCATCGGGGCCTGCAGCTTTCCTCATGTTCAGACGTGTCAGAGCCCTCCTCACATCATGCTCGGACAGCGAGAATGTGTGCACATTCCTCTCTTCAGCTTTGTTAGCCAGCCCGCTGGCGGTATTCCTTGATATGAAAGCATGCTTGAGATTTTTTACAGTCATGTTGAGTTAAGAAAGGCCGTACTTTAGCAATATTTCTAAGGTGAAAGAAAGCACACTTTGTTACCTTATTATGTGAGATTTAAAATTAAGATCATTGTTAATTTTAACCCCCAGGCTTGTGATTTCTTGTTGGACATAGGCAGTCTAATTTACCAGTTTACCGAGTAACATTTCTCTTTTGGATTTTGAACCAATTCATAAAATTTCTGTCTTGTCATCGTTCAGTTTGAGAAAGTTAGCATTCATCCATTTTCTAATGGAAAATAGGCAGGTCAAAGAACTGCAGGCTTTACGGCAGCGGTTATATAAATATCTGGGAAAATTCCAGTCTCAAGTGAGATGTTTCTAATTGTAAGAACAAAACTGGGTAAACTGTTGAAAACATTCTTTAAAAATTTGTATGAACCGCATTGAAATGGTACATAGTTCCACAAAAGTGACGTCACAGGTATATAGGGTGGTCAATAGGCTTTTGGCAAAATGGCCCTCATCGGTCAGAGTACTGAGAATAGAAGTTGGGGGGTCCTGTTATAGTTGCACAAGACTCCACATTTGGTATTGTGTTCATTTTTGTCTGGAACTGGATGCTGAGAGCTCTGGGTAGAGCATCACTCAGCACTATGCCCACCAGGGACAATACTGGAATTTGGACAATTATATACTGGACATTTTTTACATTTATCAAGCCAATTAATCAAGCCAATTAACCTACAAACCTGTAGGTATTTGGAAGGTGGGAGGAAACCGAAGATCTCGGAGAAAACCGACGCAGGTCACGGGGAGAATGTACAAACTCCGTACAGACAGCACCCGTAGTCAGGATTGAACTCGGGTTTCCAGTACGGCATTTTGCTGTAAGGCAGCAACTCTACAGCTGCGCCACCGTGACTGTTGAGTCACAGTCCGCCAGCGGTCACCCTGTTGTAGGATGGAAAGAGTTTAGAGAAGATCTCTGGTGATTGGAATTTTCAAATGTCATGGGTGTTTCGTATTAGAAATTTAAAAAAAGTTAGTGCAGGAATAGGCCATTCAGCCCTGCGAGCCAGCACCGCCATTCAATATGATTATGGCTGATCATCTAAAATCTGTGCCCCGTACCAGCTTTTTCCCCATATCCCTTGATTCCTTTAACCCAAAGAGCTAAATCTAATTCTCTCTTGAAAACATCCAGTGAATTGGCCTCCACTGCCTTCTGTGGCAGACAATTCTCCATCTCTGGGTGAAAAGGTTTTTCCTCATCTCAGTCCTATATGGCCTACTGTGACTGTGCCCCCTGCTTCGAAATGCTGCATTGCAAATGGCTGTTGGTGGGTGGTTGCTTTGAAATGCTGCACTGCAAATGGCTGTTGGTGAGTCATTGCTTTGAAATGTTGCACTGCAAATGGTTGTTAGTCTAAACTTGACAACTTCCTGTATGCACTGTATATTGATTTTAGATAAAACACTACCACTTACGGCTGTGATTTTTGGCCATCTTACAAAGCCCCCAACCTCTCATCAGATGCATAGGATTCTTCCCATCAATGAAAAATAAAAGTGTTATTAGTGTTTAAAAAAATGTTGAGAATCGCTCTCCTGTCAATCACACCATGAAGGTCACGCCCCTTCCAGGGAAGGGGGAGGGATTATAAAACCTGGAAGTGTGGGTGTGGCTCAGTCTCTGCAAGATGGGGGAGGGAGAGGTCATGACTGGCTGAGCTGTGAATCAACTGAACACACTGAATGTCTACTGAACCTTGAGTGTGGTGTTTATGTGGTGTTGTGCGTGGTTTAATGGTGGTTTCACCCTGCTTGCAATTATATAAAACTGCATTTGAATGTGGTGGCCTTGCACCATGCATGAAATGGTGTGAAACTGCACTTGAATGTGGAGGCCTTGCACCCTGCTTGAAATGGTATGAAACTGTGAACTTGGTGGCACCCAACTTGAAGTGGTATGAAACTGCACTTGGATTTGGTGGCCTTGCACCCTGCTTGAAGTGGTATGAAACTGCACGAGTTTGGTGGCCCTGCACCCCGCTTGAAGTGGTAAGAAACTGCACTTGAATTTGGTGGCCTTGCACCCTGCTTGTAATGGAATTTCAAGGAATAACCGCGAGTCAACTGCTAGCCCACCAGCCGGGGATCATACTAACCCCCTGGAAACCAGTCCCTTCAGTCCACAATCCCTCTCCTAGCATTCCAGAAAGCCCCCCCCATGGGTCCAACTTAGTCTAGTATATATTGTAGATAACTGGGGTTCCATCACATAGCCTTGTGGCACCCCACTAATCACTGCCTGCCATTCTGAAAAGGGCATGTGAATTCCTAGACTTTGCTTCCTGTCTGCCAACCAGTTCTCAATCCATGTCAATACCCTACCCCCAATACCATGTGCTCTAATTTTGCACACTAATCTCTTGTGTCTCTATTTTTGCACACTAATCTCTTGTTGCTGTGAAGAATAAATGGTGTTTCACTCAGAGAATGCATTCACTGGGGAAACGGTGGAAGAGATACTCTCCATCTATAAGAAGTGATAGGATAAGCACTTGTACTGCCAAAGATTAGTTGACCATTGAGCAAGTGCTGGTAAACAGGATTAATATGGACAGAAAAAATGTTGGAGAATCTCAGTGGTGAGGCCGCATCTATGGAACGAAGTAAATAGACAATGATGCGGGTCGAAACCTTTCTTCAGACTGATGTGAGGATGTGGGGGTGGGGGGGGGAAGGAAAAGGTGGGGCCAGTAGGCTGTGGGAGACCTGAGAACGGGAGGAGAAAGTAAGGACTACCTGAAATTAGAGAAGTCATTGTTCCTACCGCTGGGGTGCAAACTGCCCATGCGAAATATGAAGTGCTGCTCCTCCAATTTATGGTGGTCCTCACTCTGGCCATGGAGGAGGCCGAGGACAGAAAGGTCAGATTCGGAATGGGAGGGGGAGTTGTCCATTGTCCTTTGTTCCCCCCACCCCAACCAAATTGTTCATTTTTCTTCCCCTACCTCCCTAACGGCGGGACACTATATAGTTTTTAGAACATAAATATTATACTATATATATATATATATATATATATATATTCTATATATTGTATATAGAACAAGAGAGCATAGAAATAGACTCCTCAACACACAATGTCTTTGCCAAACTTGATGCCAAGCTAAAGTAATCTATTCTGTAATCTCTTGTTTACAGATACCCCTCAGCCACGCGATCACGACTATAAACGACTGATACTCTACAATCTGTGTTGCCAGCGTTTTCTGGATACAGTGTATTGTGTTGTGTGTTTTTGCATCCCACCATGTCTACAAACTGCCCATCTGTGTCTACTGCTTCTGGTGTGAAGAAGAGAATTTCACTTGAGAAGAAACTCAGGATAATTGGCCTGCATGAAGGCGGCAAACCAGTAATGGCCATCGCACGTGATTTAGGACGTCCGCACTCGACGATCTCGAGCATCATTAAAAATAAGAAGCGAATCAGAGATGCAGTGAAATCATCAGCATCAGTTAGATTTTCGCAATCGAGGATCTCGAGCATCTTCAAGAAGAAGAAACAAATCAGAGATGCAGTGAAATCATCAGCATCTGTTAAATCCACGGTCATCAGGAAGAAAAGAGCTAGGCCCATTGATGATATGGAGAGATTACTTGTCACGTGGATGAAAGACCAGATACAGAAAGACATACTGCTCACCTTATCGAGAATCCAGGCTGTTGCAAAAAGGTTTTTCAATGCGTTAAAAGAGAATTCTGATGATCCCACGTATCCACAAGTGTTTACAGCAAGTCCTGGATGGTTCCAACGCTTCAAAATACGTCATAATTTTCATAATGTGAAGATCAGCAGTGAGGCAGCAAGTGCTGATACTGAAGGTGCCGCAGCTTTTAAGGAAGAGCTGAATAGGATAATTGTGGATGAGAAATATTTGCCAGAACAAATATTCAATGTTGATGAAACATGCTTGTTCTGGAAGCGTATGCCGGAGTTTACAGACATTCATCAAGAGTCGAAGACAATGCCAGGATTCAAGACATACAAAGACCGTGTAACGCTGCTTTTGGGTGGAAATGTCGCAGGATTCAAATTAAAGCCTTTACTAATCTACCACTCGGAGAAACCTAGAGCATTGAAGAATGTGAGCAAGCAAACACTTCCCGTTTATTATCGCCATAACAAGAAAGCCCGGATGACATTAGCATTGTTTGCTGACTGGTATCTAAACTGTTTTATTCCGGAGGCAAGAGAATATTGTTGGAAAAACAACATCCCATTCAGAATTCTTCTGATCTTGGATAATGCTCCAGGACATCCTCAATTCATCAACGACATGCACCCCGATGTAAAGGTTGTGTATTTGCCACCGAGCATAACCACACTCATTCAACCAATGGATCAAGGTGTAATAGCTATGTTCAAAGCCTACTATTTATGGCAAACATTTGCGCAGGCTGTTGGATCGACTGAATCTGGCCGAACACTCCGAGACTTTTGGAATGGTTTTAACATTCTAAATGCTACCCGGAACATCGCTGCAGCGTGGAAAGATGTCACACAGAAATGCATGAAGTGCATTTGGAAGAAAGTTATGAAGACACATGTGGACGCATTCGAATATTTTAACAAAGATTCTGCTGTTGATAACATAGTAAGAAACAAGATATTGGTGCTTGGGAACCAGCTAGAGTTGGACATTGATGAAGAAGATATTCATGAGCTTGTTGGCATTGAGGCTGAAGAACTTTCCAATGAGGATCTGATCGAACTGGAGGAAGAAAGAAGAAAAGAAGCTGAGGCAATGGAAGAAGAAGTTATAGCCGAGGCACCAAAAACGTTCACAACAAAGACACTGGTGGAGGCGCTTGATGCTATCAGCAGTGGCGTACGGATGTTGGAAGAAATGGACGTCAATCGTGAGAGATTCACAAGAACTGACAGGCAGATACAGGATGCTCTTGCCTGCTATTGGGAAATATATAATGATAAAAATAGCAAATAAATAAATTGCATAGTCAAAACTTGATATCTTCCTGAAGAACACTATGTTTGGTAGGTTAGGTGTATTAAATGCATATTTGACTAACAATATTTTCAATTTACGATGGGTTTACAAAGCCCGATCGTAAGCTGAGGAGCACCTGTGCGTCTAACTATAGTCATTCCTCCTTCTCACTGCTGCCATCCAGCTAAAGAGAAATAAACTTTACAGCGCACACATCAGACTGAGGAGCAGCTTCTTTCTCTCTCTATCAGGCTTCTGAATGGTCCTTCCATAAGTTGTATCCATTTTTATATTTAACGAATGAAATAGATTTCAAGTTATGTATTACTCTGTTATGGCCAAATCCAGGTGTATGTGTGAATGATGTAACAAAGCCTGTATTAAAACCACTCAATTTCCAGCTATGATGCAACAATGCTGGATGCTTCAGACAATATATTGCATGACAATGCTGAGATTATATTCTGTACCCTGTCTATTCCCCTTTATTAGGCCAACGGAACTTATGTTTGACTTGATTCTATAGATGAATAGTATTTTCTGATTTAATTGGATTGCATGCAAAAGAAAGCTTTTTCAATGTACCTCGGGAAAGACATAACAAGAATAAAATTATACCTATGCAATATGTCAGAGTCTTTCATGAGAGACCGGCCCTGTTACTCCTGATGGTAGGGACAAAAAGAAGAGGGCAATAGTAATTGGGGACTCTATTGTTAGGGGGTCGGATAGGTGATTCTGTGGACGCAGTCGGGAGACCAGGATGGTGGTCTGCCTCCCTGGTGTCAAGGTCTCGGATGTGTCTCAACGCGTCCAAGATATCCTGAAATCAGAGGGAGAGGAGCCTGAGGTTGTGGTACATACAGGTAGCAATGACATAGGTAAAAAAAAGGGAAGAGGTCCTGAAGGGAGGATTTAGGGAGTTGGGAGGAGAGTTAAGGATAAGGACCAAAAAGGCAACAATCTCAGGATTACTGCCTGTGCTACGCGACAGTGAGAGTAGGAATGGAGCGAGGTGGAGGATAAATGCGTGGCTGAAAGACTGGTGCAGAGGGCAGGGATTCAAGTTTCTGGATCATTGGGACTTCTTTTGGGGAAGGTGGGACCTGTACAGAAAGGATGGGTTGCACTTGAACCCGAGGGGGACCAATATCCTGGCGGGGAAATTTGCAATGGCAGCTGGGGAGACTTTAAACTAGAATGGTTGGGGGGAGGGACTCAAATAGAGAAAGCTAGTGGACAGAATGGGAGGCAGGAAGCAGAAAAAGGAAGCACACGGGCACAAGAGGAGAAAGAAAATAAAGGAAATAAACAGAGAATAAGAGGCGGGGGGTTTCTTAAATGTGTATATTTTAAGGCTAGGAGCATTGTAAGAAAGGTGGATGAGGTTAGAGCCTGGATTGACACCTAGAAGTATGATGTCGTGGCGATTAGTGAAACATGGTTGCAGGATGGCTGTGATTGGAAACCAAATATTCCAGGATTTTGTTGCTTCAGGTGTGATAGAATTGGAGGGGCAAGAGGTGGAGGTGTTGCATTGCTTGTCAGGGAAGATATTACAGCAGTGCTTTGGCAGGATAGATTAGAGGGCTCGTCTTGGGAGGCTATTTGGGTGGAACTGAGAAATGGGAACGGTGTAGCAACACTTATAGGGGTGTATTATAGACCGCCTAATCGGGAGCGAGAAGTAGAGGAGAAAATATGTAAGGAGATAGCAGATATTAGTAGTAAGCACAAGGTAGTGATTGTGGGAGATTTCAATTTTCCACACATAGACTGGGAAACACATTCTGTAAATGGGCTGGATGGTTTGGAGTTTGAAAAATGTGTGCAGGATAGTTTTTTGCAGCAATACATAGAAGTGCCTACTAGAGAAGGGGCAGTGCTGGACCTCCTGTTAGGAAATGGGACAGGTGGCGGAGGTGGGTTGGGAGCACTTCGGGACCAGTGATCACAATACCATTAGTTTCAATATAATTATGGAGAAGGTCAGAACTGGACTAAGGGTTGAAATTTTTGATTGGAGAAAGGCTAACTTTGAAGAGATGCGAAAGGATTTAAAAGGAGTAAATTAGGACATTTAGTTTTATGGGAAGGATGTAGAAGAGAAATGGAGGACATTTAGAGGTGAAATTTTAAGAGTATGGAATCTTTATGTCCCAGTTTGTTTGAAAGGAAATAGTAATAATTGGAAAGAGCCATGGTTTTCATGGGAAATTGGACACTTGTTTCGGAAAAAGAGAGAGATCTACAATAATTATAGGCAGCATGGAGTAAATGAGGTGCTTGAGAAGTAAAAGAATGTAAAAAGAATCTTTAGTTAATAAATTAGAAAAGCTAAAAGAAGATATGAGGTTGCTTTGGCAAGTAAGGTGAAAGTAAATCCAAAGAGTTTCTACAGCTATATTAATAGCAAAATGATAACGAGGGATAAAATCGGTCCATTAAGTTCGAGTTCAAGTTCAAGTTTATTGGCATGTGTCCCTGATAGGACAATGCAATTCTCGCTTTGCTTCAGCACACAGAACACAATAAGCATTGGCTACAAAACACACGAATAAATAAACTGATAAAGTGCAAATAACAGAAAATGGGTTATAATAATCAGAGTTTTGTCCAAGCTAGGTTGAATAGCCTGAAGGCTGTGGGGAAGTAACTATTCCTGAAACTGGTTGTTGCAGTCTTCAGGCTCCTGTACCTTCTACCTGAAGGTAGCAGGGAGATGAGTGTGTGGCCAGGATGGTGTGGGTCTTTGATGATAAAGCCAGACTTTTTGAGGCAGCGACTTGGATAAATCCCCTCAATGGAAGGAAGGTCAGAGCTGATGATGGACTGGGCAATGTTTACTACATTTTGTAGTCTCTTCCTCTCCAGGGCGCTCAAGTTGTTGAACCAAGCCACGATGCAACCAGTCAGCATGCTCTCTACTGTGCACCTGTGCACATTAGAGAGTCAGAGTGGACAGCTATCTGCAGAGCCAAAAGAGATCGGGGAGATATTGAACAATTTCTTTTGTTTGGTATTCACAAAGGAGAAGGATATTGAATTATGTGAGGTAACGGAAACAAGTAGAGTAGCCATGGTAATTATGAGATTCAAAGAAGAGGAAGTACTGACACTTTTCAAAAATATAAAAGTTTATAAGTCTCCAGGTCCTGACAGGATATTCTCTAGGACATTGAGGGAAGTTAGTGTAGAAATAGCAGGGGCTATGACAGAAATATTTCAAATGTCATTAGAAAAAGGAATAGTGCCGGAGGATTGGGGTACTGCGCATGTTGTTCCATTGTTTAAAAAGGGTTCTAAGAGTAAACCTAGCAAATATAGACCTGTTAGTTTGACATCAGTGGTGGGCAAATTAATGGAAAGGATGCTTAGAGATAATATATTTTAGCATCTGGATAAACAGGTTTTCCTTTGCTCCATAGATGCTGCTGCACCCGCTGAATTTCTCCAGCATTTTTGTGTACCTTGGATAAACAGGGTCTGATTAGGAACAGTCAACATGGATTTGTGCCTGGAAGGTCATGTTTGACTAACCTTCTTGAAATTTTTGAAAAAGTTACTCAGGAAATTGATAAGGATAAAGCAGTGGATGTTGTCTATATGGACTTTAGTAAGGCCTTTTGACAAGGTTCCTCATGGAAGGTTGGTTAAGAAGGTTCAATTGTTGGGTATTAATGGTGGAGTAGCAAGATGGATTCAACAGTGGCTGAATGGGAGATGCCTGAGAGTAATGGTGGATGGCTGTTTGTCAGGTTGGAGGCCAGTGACTAGTGGGGTGCCGCAGGGATCTGTGTTGGGTCTACTGCTGTTTGTCATATACATCACTGATCTAGATGATGGTGTGGAAAATTGGATTAGTAAGTATGCAGATTATACTAAGATAGGTGGTGTTGTGGATAATTAAGTAGATTTTCATTATCTACAGAGTCTACAGAGAGATTTAGGCCATTTGGAAGAGTGGGCTGAAAGATGGCAGATGGAGTTTAATGCTGATAAGTGTGAGGTGCTACATCTTGGCAGGACAAATCAAAATAGGACGTACATGGTAAATGGTAGGGAATTGAGGAATGCAGTTGAACAGAGGGAACTAGGAATAACTGTGCATAGTTCCGTGAAGGTGGAATCTCATGTAGATAGGGTGGTAAAGAAAGCTTTTGGTGTGCTGGCCTTTATAAATCAGAGCATTGAGTATAGAAGTTGGGATGTAATGTTAAATTTGTACAAGGCATTGGTGGGGTCAATTCTGGAGTATGCTGTACAATTTTGGTCGCCTAATTATAGGAAGGATGTCAACATGGCGGACTGCGGGGGTGATGCGCCGTTGTGTATGGCTGCTCCTCCTGCAGTCCGTCCTTTCTCCCTTTTTTATTTTTATTTTTAGTCCTGTCCGTGGGAAATTTTAATTGGAAGTCTTCTTTTATGTGGTGGGTGGGGGGGGGGGGAAGGGGGAAACTTTTTAAATCCCAGTCCTACCTGGTCGGAGAAGCGGTTTTCTTCCGAACCGCTTCTTCGTCCTCTCTGTGCGGCCTACCGTCGAGCTGGAGCAGCGCTGGAGCGGCGTTTCCTGCCGGGACTGCGGGTCTTCGCCGGCGGTGCAGATGCTGGGACACCAACACCAACGCGGAGCGGGCGATGCCTTACCGGATCGCCTTCGGGTAAGCTCCGGGGCACTGGGAACATCGCAGAGCTGCGGCTGCAGAGCATCCAGGCGGCACTGGATTTCAACACCGCGGGGCCTGGTGTCCGAGTTCGCCAGAGTCAGCGGTCCGGCCAGCGCGGCCTGAGAACTTTGGACATTGCAGTCTTCAGGGAGGAGGCGGCCGCTTCAGTCCAGGCCGCTGAAGAATCGTTCACCCGACGCCGATGATCCAGCTTCGCGGCAGAGGGCCTGAGAACGTCGAGTTGACTGAGGAGGCCACATATAGACCCCGACCTCGGGTGGACTATGAGGGGGAGAGCTGGATATTTTTAGTGCCTTCCCTCACAGTGAATTCTGCTGTGGGGGGACGTTTCTTGTTGATTTCTATAGTGTACTGTTCTGTGTCTTTTTTCTTTTTTCTCTTTTTTTGTTTTTATGGATTTATTGACATTTGATCTGTTCAATTAATTTAATCAATCTCTGTAAAGCACTTTGGTTCAAATACTGGTTTTGTTGAAAAGTGCTATATAAATAAAGATTATTATTATTATAACAAAATAGAGAGGAGATTTACTAGAATGTTGCCGGTTTTCAACAACTAAGTTACAGAGAAAAGTTGAACAAGTTAGGTCTTTATTCTTTGGAGTGCAGAAGGTTAAGGGGGGACTTGATAGAGGTCTTTAAAATGATGAGAGGGATAGACAGTTGACGTGGATAAGCTTTTCCCATTGAGTGTAGGGAAGATTCAAATAAGAGAATATTATCTGAATGGTGGCCAATTAGAAAAAGGGGAGATGCAACGAGGCCTGGGTGTCATGGTTCACCAGTCATTGAATGTAGGAATGCAGGTGCAGCAGGCAGTGAAGAGCAGGGAGGTTCTACTGCAGTTGTACAGGGTCTTGGTGCGTACAGTTTTGGTCTCCTAATCTAAGGAAAGACATTTTTGCCATAGAGGGAGTACAGAGAAGGTTCACCAGACTGATTCCTGGGATGGCAGGACTTTCATATGAAGAAAGACTGGATAGACTCGTCTTGTACACGCTGGAATTCAGAAGATTGAGGGGGGATCTTATGGAAACTTACAAAAATTCTTAAGGGGTTGGACAGGCTGGATGCAGGAAGATTATTCCCGATTTTGGGGAAGTCCAGAACTAGGGGGTCACAGTTTAAGGATAAGAGGGAAGTCTTTTAGGACCGAGATGAGAAAATATTTTTTTACACAGAAGGTAGTTAAGGCCAGTTCATTGGCTATATTTAAGAGGGAGTTAGATGTTAGATGTGGCCCTTGTGGCTAAAGGGATCAGGGGGTATGGAGGGAAGGCAGGGATGGGATACTGAGTTGGATGATCAGCCATGATCATATCGAATGGCATTGCAGGCTCGGAGGGCTGAATGACCTACTCCTGCACCTATTTTCTATGTTTCTATGACTTGAGAATTAAGGGCCAGAAGTTTAGGGGTAACATGAGGGGGAACTTCTTTAGTCAGAGAGTGGTAGCTGTGTGGAATGAGCTTCCAGGGCAAGTGGTGGAGGCAGGTTCAATTTTATCATTTAAAAATAAATTAAATAGGTATATGGACGGGAAAGAAATAGAGGGTTATGGTCTGAGTGCAGGAAGATGGGACTAGGGGAGAATAAGTGTTTGGCGCGGACTTGAAGGGCCGAGGTGGCCTGTTTCCGTGCTGTAATTGTTATATGGTTATATGGTTATGATGCAATACTTACCGTAAGGGGTCGGTGCTAGTGCTGCTACTCTTTGCGTTGTACATTAATGGTTTGGATGAGGGTTTTAAGGCTTGGTGGACAATTTTGCGGATGATACAAAAATAGGTGGAGGGGCAGGCAGTGTGGAGAAAACAGGGACTTGGGAGAGTGGACAGAAAACTGGCAAAGTGTAGCAAAGTGTGGAGTCACGCATTTTGGTAGTTGGAATTAAGGCGTAAACTATTTTCTAAATGTGGAGAGAATCCAGAAATTGGTGCAAAGAGAGTTGGGAGTGCTAGTGCATGATTACCAAAAAGTTCATCCGCACATAGAAATGGTAGTACAGAGAGCAAACTCGATGCTAGGATTTATTTCAAGAGGGCTTGTGTACAAAAACAGGGATGTCATGCTGACGCTCTATAAGGCTCTGGTAAGGCCGCATTTTTTAATATAGTAGCGATGTTACATAATGTTGAGATTTTAAAAATCGTCTGCAATTTATCCCATCAGATAAAGCATAAAAATAAGTTCAATTTGACATAATTCACTTTCATATCTTCAGTATTAAAAAAGTTATGGCTATTTTCATACTCGGAAATTAGCATCTTGTTCCCTATTGCTTTTCCATTGACTGAACACAAAAGCTGTTTTCGGGGAGAGTCAAAAGCCTATAACATTCTTAAAAATTAAGAGAACTGAATGAAATTTTCAGTTATTATAGATTGAAGCATTCTGAAACAAATATAAAACATCTTACTTGGATGACCTGAAATTAAAGTATATAGTTAAATACCTAACTGTAGTCAATTACAAAATTGACCGTTGTGACGGAAATAGTAATAAACACCCAGACTGCCTTGAAAATTCAAAAATGTGATATTCTCAAGATCAGAACTTTAATATTATTGTATTATATGCTGTAAGTCCATAACAGATAGGTAAATAAATTACAATTTCTAGCAACAGGCCAAGTCTTTATGGAGAATATCAGTTGCTAGCTGGTACATTGGCATATCATAATCAGTAGCATCATCATACTCCTCAGATTGTAACCAATAAGCAACTCTGTATGCCTTGTTTTTCCTCAACTTTTCACTTTTAGCATTGTAAACTACAAGTTTTTGCTCTTCAAACCACACATGACTTGCTTTTCTGCCCACCACATTCCCATTAAGAATGTCCTGTAGATTCCATTTCTTAAGAAAAGGATTTTTTTTTTAAAGTACCATTAAGTATCCAAATAACAAACTAATCCCATTCACACAATAATTCACAATAAAACATGATTTTTAAATCTCACTGTCATGAATTTATAAGCCTGATGGAAGGAATTTGATGTTTAATTCCCATAAATTAATCTAGAAACATCCACTCAATATAATCAATTTTTTAATTTTTTGGCACAATACATGGGACTAAAACTGTTATTTATAATAAAAATATTGACTATGGGTAGACAATAACACAAAACATAGACGATTTAGATGCTCTTATGACATGGTTGTCCAAAAAAACAACATTTAAATCATCTTGCGAGTGGGTTTTTCTGGAACACGATTGATTGGAACGTTGCATTTGCGGTGAATTTGAACCCCATATTAGCAGGAAAAACACTGCCGGTTCGTATGGGGCGCAAATCATATTTTCGCAATGTAATATTTGATTAAAGCCATCCCAAGAAGCAAGTTTATATGTAAAATAGACGACTTAGCCGTTGTTTTGTCCCGTTCATGCGATCCATCACATTGTAGGTGTTGAGGACGTTAGAAGTCGCTTTTTATTTTAAACTAATCATTAAATAGTCTCGAAACCAAAAAAAAAGTCGGGAACAGAAGTCGGATCGATTTTTCGTCAGCAGCAAGCAGCCCAAGGAAATCTGCCTCCGACAGGCAGGAGAAAAAGGCATTTTAATCCCGCTGGTGTGGTTTCCAGAAATACCAGCAGAGTCCCTGACTTCTTGCTGGAAACACACTGCACCAACTTACATTACATTTCTTCAGCAGACAAAAAAAATCACAGCTTTCGAATCAAATGCAGTCTCCTTGCCTCAGTCTCCTCGCCAAAGACTCTTGAGCCAAAGACCACACTTTACTCACCAAGGCGCTTCACCTCAACAAGTCCACTCTGCTACAGCTGCATTTGTTTTTTATCTCTTACCTAATTAACTACTTTTGGGCTAGTTAGTAAATTACCTGAAACTGCGTCTTGGTGCTCTTTTTAAACTGTCTTTCCCTGTGACTTGCGTTCCTTTTCGTGGACTTTCAAGCCAATAGTCTCTTCTCTCTGCTTCTGCTTGCTGCTTCTCCAAGCTCCTTGTAAGCGATTTTGAAACTGTCTTTCCCAGTTGAGGTATGGACGTTCCAAACGTTTAACATAGAAACATAGAAACATAGAAAATAGGTGCAGGAGTAGGCCATTCGGCCCTTCGAGCCTGCACCGCCATTTAATATGATCATGGCTGATCATCCAACTCAGTATCCCGTACGTGCCTTCTCTCCATACCCTCTGATCCCCTTGGCCACAAGGGCCACATCTAACTCCCTCTTAAATATAGCCAATGAACTGGCCTCAACTACCCTCTGTGGCAGAGAGTTCCAGAGATTCACCACTCTCTGTGTGAAAAAAGTTCTCCTCATCTCTGTTTTAAAGGATTTCCCCCTTATCCTTAAGCTGTGACCCCTTGTCCTGGACTTCCCCAACATCGGGAACAATCTTCCTGCATCTAGCCTGTCCAACCCCTTAAGAATGTTGTAAGTTTCTATAAGATCCCCCCTCAATCTCCTAAACTCTAGAGAGTATAAACCAAGTCTATCCAGTCTTTCTTCATAAGACAGTCCTGACATCCCAGGAATCAGTCTGGTGAACCTTCTCTGCACTCCCTCTATGGCAATAATGTCCTTCCTCAGATTTGGAGACCAAAACTGCACGCAATACTCCAGGTGTGGTCTCACCAAGACCCTATCCAACTGCAGTAGAACCTCCCTGCTCCTATACTCAAATCCTCTTGCTATGAAAGCCAACATGCCATTCGCTTTCTTTACTGCCTGCTGCACCTGCATGCCTACCTTCAATGACTGGTGTACCATGACACCCAGGTCTCGCTGCATCTCCCCCTTTCCCAATCGGCCACCGTTTAGATAATAATCTCCTTTCCCGTTTTTGCCACCAAAATGGAAACATAGAAAATAGGTGCAGGAGGACGCCATTCATTGTGATCATGGTTGATCGTCCCTAATCTACAACCCGTGCCTGCCTTCTCCCCATATCCCTTGACTCCACTAACCCCTAGAGCTCTATCTAACTCTCTCTTAAATCCACCCAGTGACTTGACCTCCACTGCCCTCTGTGGCAGGGAATTCCATAAATTCACAACTTTCTGGGTGAAAAAGTTTTTTTCTCACCTCAATCTTAAATGACCTCCCCTTTATTCTAAGACAGTGGCCCCTGGTTCCGGACTCGACCAACATCAGGAACATTTTTCCTGCATCTAGCTTGTCCAGTCCTTATATAATTTTATATGTTTCTATAAGAACCCCCTCATCCTTCTAAACTCCAGTGAATACAAGCCTACCCTTTTCAATCTTTCCACATATGACAGTCCCGCCATCCCAGGGATCAATCTCGTGAACCTACGCTGCACTGCCTCAATCACAAGGATGTCCTTCCTCAAATTAGGAGAACAAAACTGTACACAATACTCCAGATGTGGTCTTCCCAGAGCCCTATACAACAGCAGAAGAACCTCTTTACTCCTATACAGAAATCCTCCTGTTATGAAGGCCAACATTCCATTAGCTTTCTTCACCGCCTGCTGTGCCTGCACGCCAACTTTCAGTGACTGGAGTACAAAGACACCAAGGTCTCGCTGTACTTCCCCTTACCTAACCTAACCCCATTGTGATAATAATCTGCCCCCTTGTTTTTGTAGCCAAAGTGGATAACCTCACATTTATCTATATTATACTGCATCTGCAACGCATCTGCCCACTCACTCAACATGTCCAGGTCACCCTGCAACCTCCTAACATCCTCTTCACAGTTCACACTGTCACCCATCTTTGTGACATCTGCAAACTTGCTAGTGTTGCTCCTAATTCCCTCTTCCAAATCATTAATATATATGGTAAATAGTTGCGCCCCAACACCAAGCCTTGCGGCACTCCACTCGCCCCAACACCAAATCTTAGATCCACTGTCCTCCAGTACATCTGGGAGATTGTTTTGGTGAAGACAGATCCGAAGTACCTATTCAACTCTTCTGCCATTTCCTTGTTGCCAATAATAATTTCACCCGTGTCTGCCTTCAAGAGACCCACATTTGACTTTGCTACTCTTTTTCCCTTAACATATCTAAAGTAGCTTTTACTGTCCTTCTTTATATTCCTGGCCAGCTTCCCTTCATACTTCATCTTTTCAGCCTGTATTGCCCATTTTGTTTCCTTCTGTTGTCCTATGAAATTTTCCAAACCTCTGACTTCCGGCTACTCTTTGCAATGTTATACATCTTTTCTTTTAGTTTTATCCTATCCCTAACTCCTCTTGTCAGCCATGGTTGTCTCCTACTCCCCTTAGAATCTTTCTTCCTTTTTGGAATGAAATGATCCTGCGTCTTCCGGATTATGCCCAGAAATTCCTGCCATTGCAGTTCCACCATCATTCCTGCTAGGATCCCTTTACAGTCTACCTTGGCCAGCTCCCCTCTCATGCCTTCATAGTCCCCTTTGTTCAACTACATCACTGATACTTCCGATTTAACATTCTCCTTCTCAAATTTAAGAAGCAGTTAGACAGGTACATGGATAGGATATCCATGGAAGGATATGGACCAAGCAGACCTGTCTGTACGGAGTTTGTAGCTTCCCCCCGTGACCTGCGTGGGTTTTACAGACAGCACCAGTGGGTGGGATCGTACCCGGGTCTCTGGCACTGTTCCCTGTGTAAGGCTGCAGCTCCACAGCTGCGCCACCACTCCGTGAGAGAGTACGATAGCCAGGTTTAACTTGGGCACTGACACACCTCCCACAGGCTGAGTGAGATCTGCAGGTGATGAGGTTTGGAGGAAACTGAAAGTGACCTGCTTGTAAATCCCGGCATTTCCAAGAATATGAAACTGTTGCGTTTGGTCGAAAATAACTTCCTGGTTTCCAGCAAGTACGGGCTTGGTTAGGAAAACGAGAGCAACAAAGGCAAATAGCAATGTATTTTGTGTATGTATATTCATAGAGTCAAGAGTGTTTTGTTGTCATATGTCCCAGATGGATCAATGCAGCAGCACAACATAATATGTAAACAGTGCACTGGAAACAATGTAATAAACGAGAAATAAAATTCAGTGCGTGTATAAATCCATATACTCGCACATAGTACTCTGTAAATAATATAATACACACAAAATAAATATATTAGTGCATGTGTATATATTCACCTACTCACACATACATATACACACTCTTTATAAACCTCCACAACCTTACTCACCCAGGAGAAAGCCTTCCTTCAATCAATCCACTCACTCGCTGGTCTGGCTGCTGCTGCTTAAGGTAATTTACCACAAGAATAAAGTTATGTGTGTGTATATATACATATGCTCACACGTACGTATATGTGACAGTATGGCAAATGACTGTATGACACACACATACCTCCATTATATATATATAAATATATGTGTGTGTGTGTGTACATGTAAACAATATAATAAACATGAAAAGTTCAGTGTGTGTATATACACATATGCTCACACATAGTACTCTATAAACAATATAATAAACAAGAAAGAAATGTGTGTGTGTGTGTGTGTATATATACTGTATAGGGAGGTTGCACGGCAGTAGAAGTCACGACCCATGACCCGTGCTGTTGCTACGCAACGCCTTCTCGAGTACACGCAGTGAACGTGAGGTAAGCAGTTACTATGGCTGGCAGTACAGATAGACTCCTTCTGTCCCAGCATCCGGACTCCATGCAGACTGGTTCCACACTCACGGACCCCGGCCGTCTATCCCCATGGCCGGGGGTGGGGCGTGGGGGGAATTGAGTTACCGGTGCAGCGCGGTCAGTGACACTGGGTGTGTGGAGGGACCAGACTGTCCCCAACACTGCTTCAGCTGACGGGGATGTTGCTGGGTGGTCGGGGGCGGTGGGAGCGGTCGGGGCGGTGGGTGTGGTCGGGAGATGAGGGGTGGTCGGGAGGATGGTTGGGGGGGGTTGGTCGATGGGGTGGTCGTGGGGCTGGGGGGTGGTCGGGGGGGGGGTGGGGGGGGGGGGGCCGGGTCGGGGGATGGCCGGGGGGATTGGGGTGGTTGAGGGGGGGATGGTGGTCGGGGGGGTCGGTGGGGATGCGGGGGGTGGTCGGTTGGGGCTCGGTGGTGGGAGTCGGGGGGGTCAGGTGCCGGTGCAGCACGATCAGTGACTCTGGCTGGGCGGAGAGACCAGACTATCATCAACTCTGCTCCAGCTGAAGGGGACGTTGCAAGGTTTTTGTCCCCGTGTAACTGTTGCCTAGAGCTGCGGCCTGCTGTACCTGCAGGCCAACTTTCAGTGACTGGTGTACAAAGACACCCTGGTCTCGCTGCACCTCCACCTTACCTAACCTAACCCCATTGTGATAATAATATGCCCCCTTGTTTTTGTAGCCAAAGTGGATAACCTCACATTTATCTATATTATGCTGCATCTGCCACACATCTGCCCAATCACTCAACCTGTCCAGGTCACCCTGCAACCTCCTAACATCCTCTTCACAGTCCACACTACCACCCATCTTTGTGACATCTGCAAACTTGCTAGTGTTGCTCCTAATTCCCTCTTCTAAATCATTAATATATATGGTAAATAGTTGCGGCCCCAACACCAAACCTTAGATCCACAGTCCTCCAGTCCATCTGGGAGATTGTTTGTGTCTTCCATGGTGAAGACAGATCCGAAGTATCTATTCAACTCTTCTGCCATTTCATTATTGCCAAAAATAATTTCACCCGTGTCTGCCTTCAAGGGACCCACATTTGACTTTGCTACTCTTTATCCCTTAACATATCTAAATAAGCTTTTACTGTCCTTCTTTATATTCCTGGCCAGCTTCCCTTCATACTTCATCTTTTCAGCCTGTGTTGCCCATTTTGTTTCTTTCTGTTGCCCTATGAAATTTTCCAAATCCTCTTGTTTCCGGCTACTCTTTGCTGTGTTATACATCTTTTCTTTTAGTTTTATTCTATCCCTAACTTCTCTTGTCAGCCACGGTTGTCTCCTACTGCTCTTAGAATCTCTCTTCCTTTTTGGAAAGGAATGATCCTGCGTCTACCGGATTATGTCCAGAAATTCCTGCCATTGCTGTTCCACCATCATTCCTGCTAGGGTCTCTTTCCAGTCTACCTTGGCCAGCTCCCCTCTCATGCCTTCATAGTCCCCTTTGTTCTACTACATCACTGACACTTCCGATTTAACGTTCGGCTTCTCAAATTTAAGAAATAGTTAGACAGGTACATGCACAGTCTTGCTGCTTTACAGAGTTGCTGCATTACAGAGCTTACAGCACCAGAGACCCGGGTTCAATCCCGATTACAGGTGCTTGTCTATACGGAGTTTTTACGTTGTCCCCGTGACCTGCATGGATTTTCTCTGAGATCTTCGTTTTCCTCTCACGCTCTAAAGACATAAAAACATAGAAATATAGAAAATAGGTGCAGGGGGAGGCCATTCGGTCCTTCGAGCCAGCACCACCATTCATTGTGATCATGGCTGATCGTCCCCTATCAATAACCCGTGCCTACCTTCACCCCATATCCCTTGACTCCACTAGCCCCTAGAGCTCTATCTAACTCTCTCTTAAATCCATCCAGTGACTTGGCCTCCACTGCCCTCTGTGGCAGGGAATTCCATAAATTCACAACTCTCTGGGAGAAAAGGTTTTATCTCATCTCAGTCTTAAATGACTCACCCAACATTGGGAACATTTTACCTGCATCTAGCTTGTCCAGTCCTTTTAGAATTTTATATGTTTCTATAAGATGCCCCCTCATCCTTCTAAACTCCAGTGAATACAAGCCATTCTTTTCAATCTTTCCTTATATGACAGTCCCGCCATCCCAGGAATCAATCTCGTGAACTTACGCTGCACTGCCTCAATCACAAGGATGTCCTACCTGAAATTAGGAGACCAAAACTGTACACAATGCTCCAGATGTGGTCTCACCAGAGCCCTATACAACTGCAGAAGAGCCTCTGTACTCCTATACTGAAATCCTCTTGTTATGAAGAAGTACAGATTTGTAGGTTAATTGACTTGGTGTAAATGTAAATTGTCCTTAGTGTGTGTTAATGTGCAGGGATAGCTGGGAAAGACAATACATGATTATAATCTAGCCATTTACATGATAAGGGAATAACATTTCGTGTAAGGTAAGGCCAGCAAAGTCTGATTAAGGACAGTTCGAGGGTTACCAATAAGTTGGATAGTAGTTCAGAAGATCGACAATGAAAGCAGGAGTAACTCAGGCAGCATACCCGGAGAGAAGGAATGGATAACGTATCGGGTTGAGACCCTTCTTCAGGGCTGCTCTCTGGTTATGATAGGATGGTTCAGTTGCCTGATAACAGCTGGGATGAAACTGTCCCTGAAATGGGAGGTGCGTGTTTTCACACTTCTGTACCTCTTGCCCAAAGGGAGAGCGGAGAAGGGAATGGCCAGAATCACCTTTGTTTAAGGTTCCCTTTCGATCTCATGGGCACTTCGTGTTGCTGAATTCAGCAAAGCATCGTGAAAAGGAGGAAGCCATTGCCGTTCTCAACCTTGTCGTTCTACATTCCTTACATTTGCCTGTATTATAACCACTTAATTTCCAGCTGCATCTTTAAGCAGCAAATCCATCAATTAAAACACCTCTAACATCTTCAAATTGCCAATACATTCTTCCTATCCAGGGCTGAACAGTGGGCCAGCGGTAGTGTTGCTGCGTTACAGCGCCAGAGACCTGGGTCAGACCTGTCTGTACGGGGTTTGTAGCTTCCCCCCGTGACCTGCGTGGGTTTTACAGACAGCACCAGTGGGTGGGATGGTACCCGGGTCTCTGGCACTGTTCCCTGTGTAAGGCTGCAGCTCCACAGCTGCGCCACAGCTCCGTGAGAGAGTACGATAGCCAGGTTTAACTTGGACACTGACACACCTCCCACAGGCTGAGTGAGATCTGCAGGTGATGAGGTTTGGAGGAAACTGAAAGTGACCTGCTTGTAAATCCCGGCATTTCCAAGAATATAGAAACATAGAAACATAGATATTAGGTGCCGGAGTAGGCCATTCGGCCCTTCGAGCCTGCACCGCCATTCAATATGATCATTGCTGATCATCCTACTCAGTATCCCGTACCTGCCTTCTCTCCATACCCCCTGATCCCCTTAGCCACAAGGGCCACATCTAACTCCCTCTTAAATATAGCCTATGAAGTGGCCTCAACTACCCTCTGTGGCAGAGAGTTCCAGAGATTCACCACTCTCTGCGTGAAAAAAGTTCTTCTCATCTCGGTTTTAAAGGATTTCCCCTTTATCCTTAAGCTGTGACCCCTTGTCCTGGACTTCCCTAACATCGGGAACAATCTTCCTGCATCTAGCCTGTCCAACCCCTTAAGAATTTTGTAAGTTTCTATAAGATCCCCTCTCAATCTTCTAAATTCTAGAGAGTATAAACCAAGTCTATCCAGTCTTTCTTCATAAGACAGTCCTGACATCCCAGGAATCAGTCTGGTAAACCGTCTCTGCACTCCCTCTATGGCAATAATGTCCTTCCTCAGATTTGGAGACCAAACTGTACGCAATACTCCAGGTGTGGTCTCACCAAGACCCTGTACAACTGCAGTAGAACCTCTCTGCTCCTATACTCAAATCCTTTTGCAATGAAAGCTAACATACCATTCGCATACCATACCATTCGCATACCATATGAAACTGTTGCGTTTGGTCGAAAATAACCTCCTGGTTTCCAGCAAGTACGGGCTTGGTTAGGAAAGCGAGAACAACAAAGGCAAATAGCAATGCATTTTGTGTATGTATATTCATAGAGTCAAGAGTGTTTTGTTGTCATATGTCCCAGATAGCACAATGCAACAGCACATCATAATATGTAAACAGTGCACTGGAAACAATGTGATAAACGAGAAATAAAATTCAGTGCGTGTGTAAATCCGTATACTCGCACATAGTACTCTGTAAATAATATAATACACACAAAATAAATATATTTGTGCCTGTGTATATATTCACCTACTCACACATACATATACACAATCTTTATAAACCTCCACAACCTTACTCACCCAGGAGAAAGCCTTCCTTCAATCAATCCACTCACTCGTTGGTCTGGCTGCTGCTGCTTAAGGTAATTTACCACAAGAATAAAGTTATTTGTGTGTATATATACATATGCTCACACGTACGTATATGTGACAGTATGGCAAATGACTGTATGACATAAATACCTCCATTATATATATATAAATATATGTGTGTGTGTGTACATGTAAACAATATAATAAACATGAAAAGTTCAGTGTGTGTATATACACATATGCTCTCACACAGTACTCTATAAACAATATAATAAACAAGAACAAAAATGTGTGTGTGTGTGTATATATACTGTATAGGGAGGTTTCACGGCAGTCGAAGTCACGAACCATGACCCGTGCTGTTGCTACGCAACGCCTTCTCGAGTACACGCGGTTAACGTGAGGTAAGCACTTACTATGGCTGGCAGAACAGATAGACTCCTTCTGTCCCAGCATCCGGACTCCATGCAGACTGGTTCCACACTCACGGACCCCGGCCGTCTATCCCCATGGCCGGGGGTGGGGCGTGGGGGGAGGTTGAGTTACCGATGCAGCGCGGTCAGTGACACTGGGTGTGTGGAGGGACCAGACTGTCCCCAACACTGCTTCAGCTGACGGGGATGTTGCTGGGTGGTCGGGGGCGGTGGGTGCGGTCGGAGCGGTGGGTGTGGTCGGGAGATGGGGGGTGGTCGGGAGGATGGTTGGGGGGGTTGGTCGATGGGGTGGTGGTCGTGGGGCTGGGGTCGGGGGTGGGGGGTCGGTCGGGGGGGGTGGGGGGGGGGGCCGGGATGGCCGGGGGGTGGGGGTGGTGGTGGGGGGGGGGGGGGGGGGTGGTCGGGTGGGACACGGTGGTGGGGGTCGGTGGGTCAGGTGCCGGTGCAGCACGATCAGTGACTCTGGCTGGGCGGAGAGACCAGACTGTCATCAACTCTGCTCCAGCTGAAGGGGACGTTGCAAGGTTTTTGTCCCCGTGTAACTGCTGCCTGGAGCCACGGCCCAGCTCCACCCAGCCCCGTGTGTGGATGCTGCCGACCCACAGCCTGTGATAGTGCGGCTACATGGGGATGGCACGGGGGATGGTGGGCCAAGGGCAGCCGTGGCCAGACAACACTGACCCCGCGGGAAGAGTGGGGGCTGTCCCGAGAGATGCTCCTTCGGCCGATTACACCTTCTAACCTCCAGTGAATACAAGCCTAGTCTTTTCAATATTTCCACATCTGAGAGACCCCCCATTCCAGGGATCAATCTCGTGAATCTACGCTGCACTGCCTCAATCACAAGGATGTCCTTCCTCAAATTAGGAGAACAAAACTGTACACAATACTCCAGATGTGGTCTCACCAGAGCCCTATACAAATGCAGAAGAACCTTTTTACTCCTATACAGAAATCCTCTTGTTCTGAAGGCCAACATTCCATTAGCTTTCTTCACTGCCTGCTGTACCTGCACGCCAACTTTCAGTGACCAGTGTACAAGGACACCCTGGTCTCGCTGCACCTCCACCTTACCTAACCTAACCCCATTGTGATAATAATATGCCTCCTTGTTTAGTGGATAACTTCACATTTATCTATATTATACTGCATCTGCCACGCATCTGCCCACTCACTCAACCTGTCCAGGTCACCCTGCAACCTCCTAACATCCTCTTCACAGTTCACACTACCACCCATCTTTGTGACATCTGCAAACTTGCTAGTGTTGCTCCTAATTCCCTCTTCTAAATCATTAATATATATGGTAAATAGTTGCGGCCTCAACACCAAGCCTTGCGGCACTCCACTCACCCCAACACCAAACCTTAGATCCACTGTCCTCCAGTCCATCTGGGAGATTGTTTGTGTCTTCCTTGGTGAAGACAGATCCGAAGTATCTATTCAACTCTTCTGTCATTTCATTGTTGCCAAAAATAATTTCACCCGTGTCTGCCTTCAAGGGACCCACATTTGACTTTGCTACTCTTTATCCCTTAACATATCTAAAGAAGCTTTTACTGTCCTTCTTTATATTCCTGGCCAGCTTCCCTTCATACTTCATCTTTTCAGCCTGTGTTGCCCATTTTGTTTCTTTCTGTTGCCCTATGAAATTTTCCAAATCCTCTTGTTTCCGGCTACTCTTTGCTGTGTTATACATCTTTTCTTTTAGTTTTATTCTATCCCTAACTTCTCTTGTCAGCCACGGTTGCCTCCTACTCCTCTTAGAATCTCTCTTCCTTTTTGGAAAGGAATGATCCTGCGTCTACCGGATTATGTCCAGAAATTCCTGCCATTGCTGTTCCACCATCATTCCTGCTAGGATCCCTTTCCAGTCTACCTTGGCCAGCTCCCCTCTCATGCTTTCATAGTCCCCTTTGTTCTACTACATCACTGACACTTCCGATTTAACGTTCGGCTTCTCAAATTTAAGAAATAGTTAGACAGGTACATGCACAGTCTTGCTGCTTTACAGAGTTGCTGCTTTACAGAGCTTACAGCACCAGAGACCCGGGTTCAATCCCGATTACAGGTGCTTGTCTGTACGGAGTTTTTTTACGTTGTCCCCGTCACCTGCATGGATTTTCTCTGAGATCTTCGTTTTCCTCTCACGCTCTAAAGACATAAAAACATAGAAATATAGAAAATAGGTGCAGGGGGAGGCCATTCGGCCCTTCGAGCCAGCACCACCATTCATTGTGATCATGGCTGATCGTCCCCTATCAATAACCCGTGCCTACCTTCACCCCATATCCCTTGACTCCACTAGCCCCTAGAGCTCTATCTAACTCTCTCTTAAATCCATCCAGTGACTTGGCCTCCACTGCCCTCTGTGGCAGGGAATTCCATAAATTCACAACTCTCTGGGAGAAAAGGTTTTATCTCATCTCAGTCTTAAATGACTCACCCAACATTGGGAACATTTTACCTGCATCTAGCTTGTCCAGTCCTTTTAGAATTTTATATGTTTCTATAAGATGCCCCCTCATCCTTCTAAACTCCAGTGAATACAAGCCATTCTTTTCAATCTTTCCTTATATGACAGTCCCTCCATCCCAGGAATCAATCTCGTGAACCTACGCTGCACTGCCTCAATCACAAGGCTGTCCTACCTCAAATTAGGAGACCAAAACTGTACACAATGCTCCAGATGTGGTCTCACCAGAGCCCTATACTACTGCAGAAGAGCCTCTGTACTCCTATACTGAAATCCTCTTCTTATGAAGAAGTACAGATTTGTAGGTTAATTTACTTGGTGTAAATGTAAATTGTCCTTAGTGTGTGTTAATGTGCAGGGATAGCTGGGAAAGACAATACATGATTATAATCTAGCCATTTACATGATAAGGGAATAACATTTAGTGTAAGGTAAGGCCAGCAAAGTCTGATTAAGGATAGTTCGAGGGTTACCAATAAGTTGGATAGTAGTTCAGAAGATCGACAAAAAAAGCAGGAGTAACTCAGGCAGTATACCCGGAGAGAAGGAATGGATAACGTATTGGGTTGAGACCCTTCTTCAGGGCTGCTCTCTGGTTATGATAGGATGGTTCAGTTGCCTGATAACAGCTGGGATGAAACTGTCCCTGAAATGGGAGGTGCGTGTTTTCACACTTCTCTACCTCTTGCCCAAAGGGAGAGCGGAGAAGGGAATGGCCAGAATCACCTTTGTTTAAGGTTCCCTTTCGATCTCATGGGCACTTCGTGTTGCTGAATTCAGCAAAGCATCGCGAAAAGGAGGAAGCCATTGCCGTTCTCAACCTTGTCGTTCTACATTCCTTACATTTGCCTGTATTATAACCACTTAATTTCCAGCTGCATCTTTAAGCAGCAAATCCATCAATTAAAACACCTCTAACATCTTCAAATTGCCAATACATTCTTCCTATCCAGGACTGAAAAGTGGCGCAGCGGTAGTGTTGCTGCGTTACAGCGCCAGAGACCAGGGACAGACCTGTCTGTACGGAGTTTGTAGCTTCCCCCCGTGACCTGCGTGGGTTTTACAGACAGCACCAGTGGGTAGGATCGTACCCGGGTCTCTGGCACTGTTCCCTGTGTAAGGCTGCAGCTCCACAGCTGCGCCACAGCTCCGTGAGAGAGTACGATAGCCAGGTTTAACTTGGACACTGACACACCTCCCACAGGCTGAGTGAGATCTGCAGGTGATGAGGTTTGGAGGAAACTGAAAGTGACCTGCTTGTAAATCCCGGCATTTCCAAGAATATGAAACTGTTGCGTTTGGTCGAAAATAACCTCCTGGTTTCCAGCAAGTACGGGCTTGGTTAGGAAAGCGAGAGCAACAAAGGCAAATAGCAATGCATTTTGTGTATGTATATTCATAGAGTCAAGAGTGTTTTTTTGTCATATGTCCCAGATAGCACAATGCAACAGCACATCATAATATGTAAACAGTGCACTGGAAACAATGTAATAAACGAGAAATAAAATTCAGTGCATGTAAATCCGTATAGTCGCACATAGTACTCTGTAAATAATATAATACACACAAAATAAATATATTTGTCTGTGTATATATATTCACCTACTCACACATACATATACACACTCTTATGAACCTCCCGAACCTTACTCACCCAGGAGAAAGCCTTCCTTCAACCAATCCACTCACTCGCTGGTCTGGCTGCTGCTGCTTAAGGTAATTTACCACAAGAATAAAGTTATTTGTGTGTATATATACATATGCTCACACGTATATATGACTGTATGGCAAATGATTGTATGACACACACATACCTCCATTATATATATATATATATATATATATGTGTGTGTGTACATGTAAACAATATAATAAACATGAAAAGTTCAGTGTGTGTATATACACATATGCTCACACATAGTACTCTATAAACAATATAATAAACAAGAAAAAAATGTGTGTGTGTGTGTGTGTATATACTGTATAGGGAGGTTGCATGGCAGTCGAAGTCACGACCCATGACCCGTGCTGTTGCTACACAACGCCTTCTGGAGTACACGCGGTGAACGTGAGGTAAGCAGTTACTATGGCTGGCAGTACAGATAGACTCCTTCTGTCCCAGCATCCGGACTCCATGCAGACTGGTTCCACACTCACGGACCCCGGCCGTCTATCCCCGTGGCCGGGGGTGGGGCGTGGGGGGAGGTTGAAATCAGCGCGGTCAGTGACACTGGGTGTGTGGAGGGACCAGACTGTCCCCAACACTGCTTCAGCTGACGGAGATGTTGCTGGGTGGTCGGGGGCGGTGGGTGTGGTCGGGAGGTGGGGGTGGGGATGGGGGTGGTCGGGAGGATGGTTGGGGGGGTGGTCGAGGGGTGGTCGTGGGGCTGCGGGGTGGTCGGGGGGGTCGGTGGGGGGGGGTCCGGGGGGGGGGGGGGCCGGTGGGGTGGGGGTGGGGGGATGGGGGGGGGGTGGGGTGGTTGAGGGGGGGGTGGTCGGGGTTGGTCGGTTGGGACTCGGTGGTGGGGGTCGGTGGGTCAGGTGCCGGTGCAGCACGATCAGTGACTCTGGCTGGGCGGAGAGACTAGAATGTCATCAACCCTGCTCCAGCTGAAGGGGACGTTGCAAGGTTCTTGTCCCCATGTAACTGCTGCCTGGAGCCACGGCCCAGCTCCACCCAGCCCCGTGTGTGGATGCTGCCGACCCACAGCCTGTGATAGTGCGGCTACATGGGGATGGCACGGGGGACGGTGGGCCAAGGGCAGCCATGGCCAGACAACACTGACCCCGTGGGGAGAGTGGGGGCTGTCCCGAGAGATGCTCCTTCGGCCGATTACACCCTGGTGCTCGGGTTCAGAGCAAAGGTACTTGAGCATTTGGCACAGAGTGCTCAGCCGCCCTCCACAATTATTTAAAGTGTAAAAATTAATGATTTTGACAGTTTTTAACAAAATATGCATTTTGTATGTTAACAGTGTATGCGGGAGGCTGCCATGTCCTCCAGAAGGATTGAGCTGCTCCGTGCGTCATGCCCTTTAACCCAAACGTGCATGTATATCTAATGTACAATGCCTGAATAAAGAAACTGTTTATTCATAACATTTTGTGCCTCCACATTGGTGACACGCAACGATCCAAATTGGGATTTTGGATTTTTCCCGATGCACGCAGCCGTCTATCCACCTCTACAGTGGTGACTTAACGTCTGCAACAGCCCAGCCCTGCTGAACAATGTTGCCGTTAACCGTAACATATGCCGCCGTCGTCTGCTTCATCGCATACTTGCGACTGGTCTCGCAGCCACAGGCCACCCTATTGGATGGGCACGATCTGGGCCTTGTTTGACGGTCGCCCATCTCTCCTGCATGGCCCGCTTTTAGCCGACCACTGGGGCTGATAGGCCGCGGTTACCATCGCTCCCCCCCACCAGCTGCTGCATGAGCTGCGGGTATTTCAGCCCAGTATCACTGGCGCCCACCCACCGACCCCGAGAGCAAGGAGAGATCGGGCCCACCCGTCAACCCACCTCCCGATCGAGCAGGCCTACCTGGGACGGGTGCCCGAAGACTTCCATCTACTCCTCGGATTTCGATAATCCCCAGCCACTGGCTGCCTGTCCAATTGGGCTGTGGTTGGCCCAGCAGCTGGGTGGAGCCTCGACCGGTCATGGATTCCCCGGCAGGTTACTGTCTCTGCCGAGGGTGAGGCAGCGCAGCTGGTCTCCAACGACACTGGTGAAGGTGGGTGGAGTTCCTACCTGCAGTGGTGGGATGAGGCCCGTCGATGTTGGACACTCCGCATGTATCTGCCTCGAGGAATCGCCTCGTTTGGCTGCCAGTAAAGGCCGTCTCGGTTGGCTGCCAAAATGGCCGCCACGGCCTACGACCACATGGGCGACACAGCGACTGCCAAAATGGTCAGCCGCGGCCGGCTGGAAGCGGCGCTCGCCCTGCTCTAAGCACTGTCAACAGCGCCACCTTCCGGCCGGATGGTGTCTCTGCAATCTGACTGCCGTCAACAGTGCCACCTCTGGCTAGATGGTGTCACTACAGCCTCCAGTTTCAAGCACAGCTTATTCTTGTCGTAATTGTACAATTCGAACTTTGGTTTCCTCTCCTACCCTGCTTGATTCGAACCATAGAAGTTTCGGCATCTGACCACTTTGGACTTTGCAGAATGTTCGCTCACTGTAGTTTCTTTTTTTATTTTACACTGTAATTACCCAGATATAATTATTATATCTATATAACTAAAAGTCTCATCTTGACCACTTCCTGTCCGCGCTGTATATTGATTTTTGAAAAAACGCTACCCTATATCGCTATGATTTTTGGCCATCTTACTCACAGTCCTCTTCTGCTGAGGCAGCCCCAAGGATTTTTCCGATCGATTAAAAAGAAAATATGAATGTTTAAAATATCCTGAGATCAGTTCATTGGTCCTCTCGCCTGTAAATCACCACGATGAAGGTAACGCGCCTTCCAGGAGGGCAGGACTATAAACCCCAGCTGCCTGGACGTGTCAGTCACTCTGGAACATCGCAAGGGAGAGTCCACGGATCAACTGAACTGTGAGTCTGCAATGTACTTGCAATAAATGATTTGTTAGGAGGTTGAAATGCTATGAAATTGTATTTGCTGGCCTGCACTCTGCTTGAAATGGAATTTCAAAGAATAGCCAAGAGTGAACTGCCAGCCCACCAGTCCTGAGTGACTGATCTGCCAGCCCAACCAGGCCTGCGTAACTGAGCTGCCAGCACACCAGGCCTGAGTGCCGAGCTGCCAGCCCAAGAATCCATTCAGACTACAATGTCCATACTAGCCCTCTGTAAACCCGTCCCTTCAGCCCACAACACCCATGCTAGCACTCCAGAACGCCCACCCCCCACCCCACTGGCCACCAATATTGAAGTTGGTGGAGAGGTGGAATACATCGTTGGGGGCCAGCCCTCCCATATGAACATGGGGAGCCCTCCCCATGGCCAGCCCTCCCATAGAACCAATGGGTCCTACTTAGTCTAGTTGCTATTGGTATCTTGTTATTTCTTTGTTGTTGTATTTCCATTGTTGCTGATGTCTCCCAGCTCTCGTTGGGTGCCGTATTTCTCAGGACACATTCCCCTTCTGGTGGCCACAACGGGTCTATACCTTGCCCATCCTATGCCATTTGCATTGGTCTCCTTGCACTCGTCAGCATACGGCCGAGATGGCCTACCGCCGGAGCGTCGACTGTGCCCACGGGCCCCACCATCTCGACCCACAGCAGGAGCTGCCCTCGACCATGCTTGTGCACCTTCTGGTAGATGGTAAGTGCATTCGATCCCTTTTCGACCTCTGTCCTCATGTTCTGCCTGTAGGTTTACGAGTCAGGCTGCCGCGTTTTGTCGGCCCGCAGGTTTTCCTGCCTCCTGTTCTGGGGGGGGGGGGGGGGGGGGTCCAGTGGAGGCATCCGGTGGTTGGGCCATTTGCTACACGAACCCTCGGCAGTACAGGTAGGTCACATGACTAAGCAATGGCGCAGAGGAGTTGTCACTGGGTATAGGGGTGTATCCTAGGATATATAATGAACCCCAGGTCAAACTTCCCTCTCTCTTCCTCTTCTTCTCTCTTCAGGTGAGTGTCCTGCCACTTCAGCAAGAGCTCAGCTCGAGCCCACGAGGCAACAGCCTCACAACAGCAACAATGATTTTTGTGTTTGATGATTTAACGTGTATGTATATCTAACCTATAATGCCTGAATAAAGAAACCGTTTATTCACGATGTTCGGTGCCTCAACTGTATGCACATACTCATATGCACATACTCATATGAACAGGAGGTAGTGACCATAAGATGGCCAAGTTGAATGAACAATTGGAGAGGGAGAAGGGTAAATCAGAGGTGTCGGTGTTACAGTTGAATAAAGGGGATTATGGAGCCATGAGGGAGGAGCTGCCAAAGTTGACTGGAAAGTTACCCTAGCAGGGATGACAGTGGAACAATAATGGCAGGTATTTCTGGGAATAATACAGAAGGTGCAGGATCAGTTCATTCCAAAGAGGAAGAAAGATTCCAAGGGGAGTAAAGGGCGAACGTGGCTGACAATGGAAGTCCGGGACAGTTTAAAAATAAAAGAGAAGAGGTATACTGTAGCAAAGATGAACAGGAAGCAAGAGGATTGGGTAATGTTTAAAGAGCAACAGAAGTGAACTAAAAAGGCAATACGGTGAGAACTGTATGAAAATGTATGAAAGTAAGCTGGCCAAAAATATAAAGGAGGATAGTAAAAGCTTCTTTAGGTATATGAAGAGGGCAAAAATAGTTGAGACCAAAGTTGAACACTTGAAGACTGAAACAGGTGAATTTATTATGGAGATCAAGGAAATGGCAGATTAGTTGAACAGGTACTTTGGATCCATCTTCACTAAGGAGGACACAAACCATCTTCCTGATATACTCATGGCCAGAGGATCTGGGATGACAGGGGAACTGAAGGAAATCCACATTAGGCAGGAAATGGTGCTGGGTAGACTGATGGGACTGAAGGCGGATAAATCCCCAGGGCCTGATGGTCTGCATCCCAGGTTACTTAAGGACGTGGCTCTAGAAATCGTGGATTCATTGGTGATAATTTTCCAATGTTCTACAGGTTCAGGATCAGTTCCTGTGGATTGGAGGGTAGCTAAAGTTATCCCACTTTTTAAGAAAGTCGGGAGAGAGAAAACAGGGAATTATGGACCATTTAGCCTGACATCGATGGTGGGGAAGATGCTGGAGTCAATTATAAAAGATGAAATAGTGGCACATTTGGATAGCAGTAGCAGGATCGGTCCGAGTCAGCATGGATTTGCGAAAGGAAAATCATGCTTGACTAATCTTCTGGAATTTTTGAGAATGTAACTAGGAAAATGGACAAGGGAGAGCTATTGGATGTAGTGTACCTGGAGTTTCAGAAAGTATTAGATGTGATCCCACATAGGAGATTAGTGGGTAAAATTAGGGCACATGGTATTGGGCGTAGAATGCTGACATGGATAGAAAATTGGTTGGCAGACAGGAAACAAAGATTAGGAATTAACGGGTCCCTTTCAGAATGGCAGGCAATGACTAGTGGGGTACCGCAAGGCTCGGTGCTGGGACCGCAGCTATTTACAATATACATCAATGATTTGGATGAAGGGATTCAAAGTAACATTAGCAAATTTGCAGATGACACAAAGCTGGGTGGTAGTGTGAACTGTGGGGAGGATGCTATGAGAATGCAGGGTGACTTGGACAAGTTAGTGGGCATATGCATGGCCAGTTTACATAGAAACATAGAAACATAGAAATTAGGTGCAGGAGTAAGCCATTCGGCCCTTCGAGCCTGCACCGCCATTCAATATGATCATGGCTGATCATCCAACTCAGTATCCTGTACCTGCCTTCTCTCCATACCCCCTGATCCCCTTAGCCACAAGGGCCACATCTAACTCCCTCTTAAATATAGCCAATGTACTGGCCAATACTACCCTCTGTGGCAGAGAGTTCCAGAGATTCACCACTCTCTGCGTGAAAAAAGTTCTTCTCATCTCAGTTTTAAAGGATTTCCCCCTTATCCTTAAGCTGTGACCCCCTGTCCTGGACTTCCCTAACATCGGGAACAATCTTCCTGCATCTAGCCTGTCCAACCCCTTAAGAATTTTGTAAGTTTCTATAAGATTCCCTCTCAATCTCCTAAATTCTAGAGAGTATAAACCAAGTCTATCCAGTCTTTCTTCATAAGACAGGCCTGACATCCCAGGAATCAGTCTGGTGAACCGTCTCTGCACTCCCTCTATGGCAATAATGTCCTTCCTCAGATTTGGAGACCAAAACTGTACGCAATACTCCAGGTGTGGTCTCACCAAGACCCTGTACAACTGCAGTAGAACCTCCCTGCTCCTATACTCAAATCCTTTTGCAATGAAAGCTAACATACCATTCGCTTTCTTTACTTTTTTACGATTTAATACGGTTTAGTTTAATACGGATAAATGTGAGATAATCCACTTTGGTTGCAAAAACAGAAAGGCAGATTACTATCAAAGAGGTCCTTCTGCAGTTGTACAGAGCCCTAGTAAGACAGACCTGGAGTTTTGTGCAGTTTTGGTCCCCTAATTCGAGGTAGGACATTCTTGCTATTGAGGGAGTGCATTGTAGGTTTACAAGGTTAATTCCCGGGATGGCGGGACTGCCATATGCTGAGAGAATGGAGCAGCTGGGCTTGTATACTCTGGAGTCTAGAAGGATGAGAGGTGATCTCATTGAAACATGTAAGATTGTTAAGGGCTTGGACACACTAGAGGCAGGAAACATGTTCCTGAAGTTGGGGGAGTCTAGAACCAGGGGCCACAGTTTAAGAATAAGGAGTAAGCCATTTAGAACGCAGACGAGGAAACACTTTTTCTCACAAAGAGTAGTGAGTCTGTGGAATTCTCTGCCTCAGAGGGCGGTGGAGGCCGGTTCTGTGGATGCTTTCAAGAGAAAGCTAGATAAGGCTCTTAAATATAGTGGAGTCGGGGGATATGGGGAGAAGGCAGGAACGGTGTACTGATTGAGGATCATCAGCCATGTTCACATTGAATTGTGGTGCTGGCTCGAAGGGCCAAATGGCCTACTCCTTCACCTATTGTCTATTGTCTAATATCTATTGTCATACACCCACCACTCTCTGAGTGAAAAGATTGCCCCTTAGTTTACTATTAATTCTTACCCTTCACCTTAAACCCATAGCCCGTGGTTCTTGCTTCTTCTACTCTGGGTAAAAGATTCTGCCCATTCACTCTATATAGTCCCTTCATGATTTTGTACACCCCTATAAGCCAAGTCTCCAAAGAGGGTAGTGGAGACAGTGACTGTTGTGAAATTTAAGAACCATTTGACTGAGCCTTTGAGTCACCAACGTATATTATGTTATGTTTAGTTTAGTTTTGTTTAGTTTATTGTCACGTTCACCAAGTCGTGTATTCTATGGGAATAAATTGTCGTAGTGCCATGTAATGTTTCCATGGACAGTAATTGACCGTACCTTTGTAATCCAGATTGATGTTTAATGAAGCTATCTGAATTGAAATTACCTCCTGTCCACTGTCTGAGTAGTTCACTATATTCACGGTGTTGTATGGCCTGTAATTTAAACGTGCCACCACCATACAAAAGCTTTAAACCTTCTCTACTGACAAATTTGCCTTTCAGCACTATCCCTTCAGTAATGTCCTCATTGATTACGAAGTTGATGCTGTTGAAAATAGCAATAAGGTAGTTCATCAGCATGTTTGGACAGAGAGGTTTCCTGCTTCCTCCTGGGAGATGAGTCAAGGACAACATGTTGCAATGGGATATTTCAGCCAGTCAATCTGATAGTTTTCATATCCCAAAGCCTCCAATTGGCAAGCACTATTGACATTGGATGGCATGATCGTAGTCATATATAGTCTTTTTGCTGACTGGAAAGGTTTTCACTGTACGAAGCATTTCACGGTACACGCAACAGTAAACTAAACTCAAGCTCAAAAGAAGGTGCATTGTTGACTGAGTGAAGACTTTGGTGAGTTAAAGGCTGGTTTAATTTTTTCCTTAATTTTATTGGTGCCATTTTGTGTGCTCCTCTATTCAACTTTGATTTTCAGTGGTCATCAAGAACTGGTACCTTTAAGTCTCTGAGGTAATTAGATAAGCAGCTAGCAGCACTCCTCAACTGTGTGAACAGACTCAGACCCAGTAGGTTAGAGGTGGTGACTGAGGAGGCTGCTTCATAATGGTTCCCTTTCACAAAACAATTTTGACCTTGCCTATTTAACTAAAATTTCAATCTGTCCCGCTGTTAAGTCAATATATATTCATACTTTACCTGTGACATTGAATTGAATTATTTAAGAAGAAACTGCAGATGCTGGAAAAATGGAAGGTAGACAAAAATGCTGGAGAAACTCAGCAGCTGAGGCAGCTTCTATGGAGCGAAGGAAAGGTGACTTTTCGGGTCGAGACCCTTCTTCAGACTGATGTGGGGGTAGGGGGGAGGCGGAAATGGTGGAAACAGTGGGCTGGGAGAGAGCTGGGAAGGGGAGGGGAAAGAGGGAGAAAGGAAGGACTACCTGAAATTGGAGAAGTCAATGTTCATGCCACTGGAGTGTAAACTACCCATGCGAAATATGGGGCGCTGCTCCTCCAATTTACGATGGGACTCACTCTGGCCATGGAGGAGGCCCAGGACAGAAAGGGCGGATTTAGAATGAGAGGGGGAGTTGAAGTGCTGAGCCACTGGGAGATCAGGTTGGTTGTTGCGAACTGAACGGAGGTGTTGGGCGAAGCGATCACCAAAACTACATTTGGTCTCACCGATGTAGAGCAGCTGACACCTTGAGTAGCGGATGCAATAGATGAGGTTGGAGGAGATGCAGGTGAACCTCTGCTCCACCTGGAAAGACTGCCTGGGTCCTTGGATGGAGGGGGGGAGGTAAAATGACACTTTATTGTCACATGTGATAGGTCACTGTGAAATTCTTTGCCCATAATAGTCGCCTATAAAGGGCGCTTCCAAAGTATCAAATATCCCCCCACTGTGCCAGGTCACCATTTGTTCATCCCACCTCCCTCACGGCAAAGCGGTCCCCCCACAACGTGTCCTCCATTGTCAATTATCCTTCTCCCCCCTCAACGTGGTGCCCTCACGCAGGGTCCTCGTTGCTCTACCCGCTCCCTCACAGCCGTCCCCCCAAGCCAGTTCCTCCTTTGTTCCTTCCATGTGTTAAACTAAAAGGTTTTCTCCTTTGTCTTCTTTTCTTTTGTTAACATTTGTGTTTTAGGTTCCCCATATCTAGAATTTTGAAAAATTAGTTACCTAAAGTCGTATTGCAGGGCTCTGGGGAGTTGCAGAGCGATCTAGTACAGGTAATAATAATAATAATAATAATAATAATAATAATAATAATAATAATAATAATAATAATAATAATAATAATTTTATTTGTGTAGCACTTTTCATACAATTGAATGCAACCCAAAGTGCTTTCCACAATAAACACAGGTCTAAACAAAAAATACAATTTAAAATAGGATGGACACAGGCAGTTTATAGCGTAAAAAGCACAGATTTATATAAATATTAAAAATATAAAATTGGGAATGTAAAAGGACAAAAAACATTGAGGTCAAATACGGAGTAAAATCAGTAATAAGTTTGATTAAAAAGATTAGTTTTTAGCTGCCGTTTAAAAATGTTAACTGAGTGGGCGTCTCTCATTGCCCTGGGCCGGACATTCCACAGGTTGGCGGGCGGTCATTGAAAAAGAAAATTTTCTTATTGCTGAGGCATTGAGAGGCTAACAGGCCGGCATCAAAAGACCTGAGCGCTCAAGTAGGCGCTTAGGGAAGGAGGGAGTCTGCAAAATATGCTGCTCCTAAGCTGTTTAGGGCTTTATAGACAAGGAGGACTTTATAGTCTATCCTGGATCTCACGGGGATTATAATACTGGGGTGATATGCTCCATTTTTTTGGTATTTGTTAAAAGCCGAGCTGCAGCATTTTGAATGAGCTGTAACTTGTTGGTGGATTTTGAAGGCGTTACAGTAGTTCCTTGATATGAAAGCATGTATAAGTTTTTTACTGTCATGTTGAGTTAAGAAAGGCCGTACTTAAGCAATATTTCTGAGGTGATAGAAAGCACACTTCATTACCTTATTTATTTGAGATTGTCAATTTTTACCCCCAGGCTTGTGACTTTGTTTTTGACAACAGGCAGTCAAATTTCACAGTTTACCGAGTAACATTTGGGTTTTGATTCAAGTAATAATATTTCTGATAAAGTTAACATTCATCAATCTTTTAAATGAAAAACAGGCAAAGATCTTAAGGTATTTGCATCAGTGGGTCCAACAGAGAGGTATAATGAGTGTCATTGGCATAACTTAGAACATTTACATTATGCCAATTGATAACTTCTCCTGGTGGAAACATATACAAGGAAAAAATTAACGGGCCAACGCAGCTGCCAAGGCATGCTATATCATGCAGCTGTGAAACATAGTCCCCGAAGCTAACATAGTACTTCCACATATATGATTAGAACCAACTTAGTACCTGATCTGACTGGCCGACCCAGCGATCGGCGCTCTGTGCCTGTGTCCATGCCAGACCTCGCTGTAAGCTCAGTGCTGCGTTCAATTATGCGCGCGCATAAATGAATTCATTACCATCTGCCCAGCAGGTGGATTGGATTATAATGGAGAGAGAGGACTGCACTCCTGGTAATATAGGAGCGACTCTCCTCTCACCAACGAATTTGAATAACAAAAATTATAATAAAAATCCAATGATACATAGTACAATTAGAACTTGGAAACAAATAAAACAGAACTTAAAATTAAGAAATCTATCTCTGCTAATGCCAATAGCCAATAACCCTTCATTTAAACCCTCAATTATAGATAAATCATTTACACAATGGGAAAGAACGGGAATCAAAACGCTCGGAGACTTGTATGAATTAGGGAAATTATTACCATTTCAACAATTACAACTGAAATATAACTTGAAAAATAATCAATATTTTAAATATCTTCAAATCCGTGATTATCTGAAAAAATATACAAAAGACTATTATAATATGCCCCCAGACATTAGATGAAGCCATGAAGATAAAGGCTGAATCAGCAAATCTAATATCATATTTATATAATATTATATTGAATATAGAAATACCTACAACAGATAATATTAGAAGAGACTGGGAACAAGAATTAGCTATAAAAATTTCAAAAGAGAGCTGGGATAAACACTTATTATATGTGCATAAATGCTCGATCAACGTACGACATACTCTAATCCAATATAAAACATTACATAGACTATATTATTCAAAAACTAAAATAAATAAACTTTTCCCCAATGTCTCACCCATTTGTGATAAATGTCAGTCACAAGAAGCTAACATAGCGCACTCTTTTGTTTTCTGTATAAAAATTCAAAAATTCTGGAATGAAATATTTGAAATCTTTACAAAATTATTTAAAACAAAACTACTACCCAAAGTAGAATGGATCATTTTTGGAATATCGGAAGGTAACCCAGAATTAAATATGTTTCAAAAGAACTTACTTAATTATGGGCTAATAATGGGAAAAAAGCTTATACTTAAATTTTGGAAAAATGCTCCAATACCAACAACAAAAATGTGGATTTCAAACATGTTCGAAACACTACACTTGGAAGAGATGAGACTCCTCCTAGCAGGCAAAGCAGATCACTTCCAAAAGACGTGGTCTGTATTTATGGAACTATTACAAGCATAAGGTGCAATAATAAGTTAAAACATAGAGGCTACCAGGACCTGGTAACGGGGGGTATAAAATAAATTTTTAATAAAAACACGGGTTGGAATATACTTTTTTGCGGAGTTTTGTGTTACAATAGAGCGATTGATTTTCCTTTCTTCTTTTTTTTTTCTTTTCTTTCTAGGGTCTTATTTATTTTCTTTACTTCCTTCTCTAATTCCTTCCCTAAGGGGTTCTCTTCTCCCAACAATTTCCTACACCTTCACGATTCTTGCTTACTTTCCGTACTTCTTTTATTTCTATCTTTTTTAAAGCTCAAAAAATGAAGTGGTACAACATAATGTAATTAGATATATGCGATGTATTAATGTGATTTACTGTACTGCTAATAAAAATAAAATTAAAAAAAAAAAAAAATTATGCGCGCGCATAAATGAATTCAGTACCATGTGCGTTGCTGATGTCCTGTGGCAGTGGCAGCAGCAGCTCAAATTGAAGGAGTTGAGGAATAGCAGCATGTTTTAACCTGAACGGTGACCAATTGTATGTCAAGCTGTTTTTTGGTGGATAGAGCTTATTCCATTGTGATGTCATTGTCGGGTGGAGGACTGTGAGATCCCATTGTGACCGTCACAGCTGCAAACTGCCAGAAATTTTCATTAACTTCCACAGCATCTGTCAAGTTATTGTTCTGAAAGTGGGGTTTTGTAAACTTTTAAATGTCAATAACTTGTGAAATATAACATAAATCTGAACAAAACTTGAAACAAACAATGGTGAGTAAGGTGGTGGAAACATTTAGCACTATTGTGTACCATTTTGGCGCAGTTCCAGGATCACATGGGCAAACATGCATAGATGGATAGAAACAAAAATATAGTTTTAGTAATATATATTAGACCAAGTGGGACCCATTGTGCCCTATTCCCCCAACACAATAATACACCACTCACCCGTTTCCCCAAACACAATATTCCACCACTCACCCATAGGCTCCAAGGGAGGTCTGGTCCCCCAACGCAACCCGTTCCCCAATGTAAGATGCCACCCACTCATCCATTGGGTCCCTGTCACATGGGAGGATTGGTCCCCCAACACAACTCATACCCCCAACACAATCTTAGATCATTCACCCATATCCCCCACAGGAGGCCTGGTCCCCCAACGCAAACGATGCCCCAATGTAAGATTCCCCCACTTACCCATTCCCTCAATGCAAACCATCCCCCTGACACACAGATGGTCTGGTCCCCCAATGCAACCCATTCCCCAACGTAAGATTCCACCACTCACCCATTCCCCCAACACAGCCAGTTCCCCAATGCAATATTCCACCATTCACCCATTGCCACTCATCCTCCCTCTTTTTAAACTTAAAAAAAATGCAAGCACTTGCTGACAGGACTTTAAAAAAATCTCCAATTTCACTTTCCCTGCCCCTCCCTGAACACCCTGCCCCTCCTGTTCAAGCGTCTCTCTGCCCCCTCCCCCTCCTGTTCAAGCGTCTCTCTGCCCCTCCCCCCCCCCCTCCCCCCCTCTCTCTTCCCCCTTGCTGTTCTTGCCAGGACTAAGTGTTCTATGATCACAACATTGTTGCAAATGAAATCCCATTGTGATGTCATTGTCGGGTGGCGGATTGTGAGATCCCATTGTGACGTCATAGCTACAAACTGCCAGAAACTCCCATCAACTACATTAGCATCTGTCAAGTTATGGTTCTGAAAGTGGGTTTTGTAAACATTTAAATGTCTATAACTTGTGGAATATAACGTCAATCTGAACGAAACTGGACAGAAACGACCACAGGATAATGATGAGTAAGGTGGTGTAAAAAAAGTAATGCTATCTAGTACTGTTTTGGCGTAGTTCCAGAATCACATGGAGATAGATAGATAGATAGATAGATAGATAGATAGATAGATAGATAGATAGATAGATAGATAGATAGATAGATAGATAGATAGATAGATAGATAGATAGATAGATAGATAGATAGATAGATAGATAGATAGATAGATAGATAGATAGATAGATAGATAGATAGATGTCCCAACAAACCCCTTATTCATGTTCTGCGATAATTTTACATTCATACCAAGTCAATTCACTCACAAACCTGTATGTCTTTGGAGTGTGGGAGGAAACTGAAGATCTCATTAAAGAAAACCCATGCAGGTCATGGGGAGAATGTACAAACTTCATACAGACAGCACATAGTCAGGATCGAACCTTGGTCTATGGGCTGAAAGGCAGCAACTCTACAGGATCCAAGGAGATAGTTGAATTGATAGAAAATTGCCTCCATGGAAGGAAGCAGAAGGTGATGGAGGAAGGTTGCTTCTCAGACATGATGCCTGTGACTAGTGGTCTGCCTCATGGTACAGTGATGGGCCTGTTATTGTTTGTCATCTATATCAATGATTTGGATGAGGACATAGACAGCAAGAATAGCAAGTTTGCTGATGACACAAAGTGGGTAGTTTTGCAGATCTTGATCGATTTGTCAGTTGGTCTGAGAAATGATTGATGGAGTTTAATGAAGAGAAATGTGAGGTGTTGCATTTTGGGAATTCTAACATTGGCAGGACCTACACAGTGAATGATAGGCCTCTGCGGAGTGTTGTAGAGAAGAGGATCTAGGCGTGCAGGTGCATGGCTACTTGAAGGTGGAGTTACAGGTAGATAGGGTGGTCGAAAAGGCTATTGGCACAATGGCCATCATTAGTCAGATTATTGATTATAGAAGTTGGGAAGTCATGTTGCAGTTACATAAGATGTTGGTGAGGCTGCATTTTGTGTGTTGTGTTCCATTCTGGACACCATGTTATGGGAAAGACGTTGTCAAGCTGGAAAGGGTACAGAGAAGATGTACGAGGATGTTGCCAAAACTCTGGGTTTGAGTTACAGGGAGAGGTTGAGTAGGCTGGGGCACTATTCTCAGCACAGGAGGATGAGGGGTGATCATTATATAAAGATGATTTGTAGATGATTTGTATAAGATCGGTTAGATGCACAGAGTCTCTTGCCCAGAGTAGGTGAATCTAAGACCACGGGACTTAATTTCAAGGTGAAGGGGAAAAGATTCAATAGGAATCTGAGTAATAACTTTTGCACACAAAAGGTGGTGGGTAACAAGCTGCCAGAGGAGGTAGTTGAGGCAGGGACTATCCATCGTTTAAGAAACAGTTAAGAAACATGGATAGGACAGGTTAGTGCAGGCAGGTGGGAATAGTGTAGCTGGGAGATGTTAGCCTGTGTGGGCAAGTTGGGATGAATGGCCTGTTTCCACACGCTATTACTCTATCACTCTATAGCTCTGCCATGCGATGTCAACTCTCTTTATATATCAACCCTCGTATTCTTTTGCCATTCCAGCTTTGATTATTCCCAATCTCCTTCTAAAAGGCCTCCCACTCACAGTTCTACCATCCATACCCTACTTGGCGTAAAGCATTATTTTCATCATTGACCTGCCTGGCTGTGTGCTTCTTGATATCCAATTAAAAATGATCACAACTGCAATAAATCCCCCGTGTGTGTGTTCCTCTTAGAACATTCACTTCCACCCACTGAACATTTCCACAATTGTTGTTAACATTAACACTGTCATGAAGAAACTGTTTCTGATATCGTGTATCACCTGATTACTGCAAGGTTAAGTAATGTGGTATTTGACAATCGTAAATTGGTGCGTAGTGCGATTTTTAACATTTTATCTTTTGTTTTGCCTCATATTAGAAGAGTACCAATTTGCCCAAAGTGTGAAGTCTCTTTTCCTCCTTCAATAATTGTATTGGTAAGTATTTTTGTACATATTCTTTGAATTGGTGATAAAGCAAGATTGCCATCTTGAAATCTTTATAGTTTTGTTTAGTTTAGAGACAAATCATGGAAGCCAGCCCTTCACCCCACCGAGTCGATCGATAACCAGGTCACACTAGATCTTTGTTATCCTACTTTTGTATCCAGTCTCTAAACATTAGGGATAAATTTTATCAAAGTCAATTAACCTATAAACCCGCACGTCTGGGATGTGGAATGAACCTGGAGAACCCGGAGGAAACTCAAAGTCACAGGAAGAACATGCAAACTCCACACAGACAGAACCCCACACAGTACAGGCGTCAGGGGTTGTGGGGATAAGGCAGGGTAATGGTGTTAGTGGGGAGAGATAGATTAGCCATGATTGAATGGCGTTAGGAGGGAGAGATAGATTAGCCATGATTGAATGGCGGAGTAGACTTGATGGACCGAATGACCAATTCACACATTTCCCATCACATATGAATTTATCAACCAATCGTCAGGATTGAACCCAGCTCCCTGGTGTTGTGAAGCAGCAGCTCGACAAGCCGTGTCACTGGACTGCCCTTTCTTTCTTAAAATATCCTCCATTTCTAGCAGTGTGTTCAATCAATAGACAATAGACAATAGGTGTAGGAGTACGCCATTCAGTACCACTTTAGTAAACCTTTTATTTGGTCTGTGCAGGGCAATGGAGTTGTTAACATATAGATTATTCAATGTCAAGTTGCATGGTCATCTTCATGTACCATACAACCACCTTTGACTCTTTGAGACACAGTTACACTTGGATTAATTTACTTTTGCTGGTCGGGACGGCTGTACATGTGTAGGACTGGGCTGAGTCTCTGCATCCTCTTTTGAACTTGTGAATATGAATTGTCGTACCAAGTCACAATGGAACCAGACAGGCAGGATATTTTCTAAGTTCATAAGTTTAGGTTAGTTTACTTGAGTTTAGGGATAAATTCACAAAACGGCACAGCACAAAAAGGTCTTTGGCCCATCAAGTCGGCATCAACGAGCGATCCTCACGTATTAACATTAACCAACACACACTAGTGACAATTTACACTTATACCAAGCCAACTAACGTACAAAACTGTACATCTTTGGAGTGTGGGAGGAAACCGAAGATGTTGGAGAAAACCTGCGCAGGTCACGGGTAGAACGTACAAACTACGTCCAGACAGCACCCGTAGTCCAGATTGGACCCAGGACTCCAGTGCTGCAGGTGCTGTAAGGCAGCAACTCTATCGCTGCACCACCATGGCGCCCGTGTTCATGGAACAGAATTAGATCATTCACCCCATCAAGTCTACATTACCATTTAATCATGGCTGATCTATGTTTCCCTTTCAATCCCATTCTCCTGCATTTTTCCTGTAACCCCTGACACCGTTACTAATCAATAATCTGTCAATCTCTGCCTTAAAAATATTTCTACGCTATGTGACCCTCATCCCATTAATTACCCATTTCTTGATGGCCCAATTCCATTCTGGCCCCTGATCGTTTCACCTGATTTAGAATCAAAAGTGAAGCAACAAATTTAGAGACATAGTCGAAGTCATACAGCACGGAAACAGGAATTCGGCCCAACTTGCATTCTTTCCATCTTAATGAGGCCTTCCCAATAACAGGGAGATAAAAAAAACTGTGCACAATGCTCTGAAAGTGGCCTCACAAACATTTTCTTCAACCGCAACAAAATTTCCCAACTTTTATAAAAACATAGAAACATAGAAAATAGGTGCAGGAGGTGGCCATTTGGCCCTTCGAGCCAGCACCGCCATACCTTGTGATCATGGCAGATCGTCCCTTATCAATAACCCGTGCTTGCCTTCTCCCCATATCCCTTGACTCCACTAACCCCTAGAGCTCTAACTCTCTCTTAAATCCATCCAGTGATTTGGCCTCCACTGCCCTCTGCGGCAGGGAATTCCACAAATTCACAACTCTCTGGGTGAAAAAGTTTTTTCTCACCTCAGTCTTAAATGACCTCCCCTTTATTCTAAGACCGTGGCCCCTGGTTCTGGACTCGCTCAACATTGGGAAGATTTTTCCTGCATCTAGCTTGTCCAGTCCTTTTATAATTGTATATGTTTCTATAAGATCCCTCCTCATCTTTCTAAACTCCAGTGAATACAAGACTAGTCTTTTCAACCTTTCCTCAAGTGACAAGCCCGCCATCCCAGGGATCAAATTCGTGAATCTGCACTGCATTGCCTCAATCACAAGGATGTCCTTCCTCAAATTAGGAGCCCAAAACTATACACAATACTCCTGATGTGGTCTCACCAGAGCCTTATACAACTGCTGAAGAACCTCTTTACTTCTATTCTGAAATTCTCTTGTTATGTAGGCCAAAATTCCATTAGATTTCTGCACTGCCTGCTGTACCTGTAAGCCAACTTTCAGTGACTGGTGTACAAGGACACCTAGATCTCGCTGCACCTCCCCCTTACCTAACCTAACCCCATTGAGATAATAATCTGCCCCCTTGCTTTTGGCCGCCAAAGTGGATAACCTCACATTTATCTATATTATACTGCATCTTCCACACATCTGCCCACTCACTCAATATGTCCAGGTCACCCTGTAACATCCTAACATCCTCTTCAGAATTCACACTGCCGCCCAGCTTTGTGTCATCTGCAAACTCGCTAGTGTTGCTCTTAATTCCCTCTTCTAAATCATTAATTTATATGGTAAACAGTTGGGGCCCCAACACCGAGCCTTGCGGCACTCCACTCGCCACTGCCTGCCATTCTGAAAAACACCCGTTCACTCCTACTCTTTGCTTCCAGTATGCCAACCAATTTTCTATCCATGTCAACACGCTACCCCCAATACCATGTGCACTAATTTTAGTCACCAGTCTCCCATGCGGGCCTTATTAAAATTTTCAGAAAGTCTAGATACACTACATCAACTGGCTCCCCTTCATCCATTTTACTTGTCACATCCTCAAAAAATTCCAGAAGTTTAGTCAAGAATGATTTCCCTTTCATAAATCCATGTTGACTTGGACTAATCATTTACTGTTATCCAAATCTCCTATTATTAACTCGTTAATAATTGACTCCCGCATCTTTTCCATCACCAAAGTCAGGATAACTGGTCTGTAATTCCCCGTTTTCTTTCTTGCTCCTTTCTTGAAAAGTGGGATAACATTAGCTATCCTCCAATCCACAGGAACTGATCCTGAATCTATTGAACATTGGAAAATGATCACCAATGCGTCCACTATTTCTAGAGCCACCTCCTTGAGAACCCTGGGATGCAGACCATCCGGCCCAGGGAATGTATCATCCTTCAGTCCCATTAGCCTGCCCAATACTATTTCTCGCCTAATGAAATAGGTGAGAAATAAAACTTCTTCTGTTGTCCTATGAAAGTTTCCCAATCCTCTGGCTTCCAGCTACTCTTTGTTGTGTTATACATCTTTTCTTTCAGTTTTATTCTTTCCCTAACTTCTCTTGTCAGCCATGATTGCCTCCGACTCCCCTTAGAATCTTTCTTCCTTTTTTGATTGAAATGATACTGTGTCTTCCGGATTATGCCCAGAAATTCCTGCCATTGTTGTTCCACTTTCATTCCTGCTAGGATCCCTTTCCAGTCAACCTCTCTCATGCCTTCATAGTCTCCTTTGTTCAACTGCATCACTGACAATTCTTGACTAATGAAGGCTAATGCACTAAAAACCTTCTTGACCAACCTATTTACAAGTGACATCAATGTCAGGGAACTAGGTACCTGCACTCCCAGATTCCTCTGCTCTTCAACACTCCTCAGAGCCACACCACTCACTGTGAATGTCCTGCCCATGTTGGTGCTCCCAAAATCCATCACCTGAAACTTCTCTGTATTAAACTCAATTAACTATTCTTCAGCCCACCTGCCCAACTGATCAAGGTCCTCAACATTAGTGGCACTGCAGTGGAGAGAGTGGAGAGCATAAAGTTCCTCGGTGTGCAGATAACGGACAACCTCACCTGGTCCAGGAACACCACTGGGACCATCAAACGGGCCCATCAGCGACTGCACTTCCTGAGGAAACTAAAACAGGCCTCACTCCCCACCAACATCCTCAGGACTTTCTACAGGGGCACGGTGGAGTCTGTACTCACGTACTGCATCAATACGTGGTACTGCACCTGCAACTGCTCGGACAGGAAGGCTCTGCAGAGGGTAGTGAGGGGAGCAGAGAGGATTATTGGCATCTCCCTACCCTCGGTACAAGAACTGTTCCAGAGCCGCTGTCTGAAGAAAGCACAGAGAATTGCCAAGGACAAACTGCACCCCCTCCACACACACCTGGATCTCTTGCCATCAGGCAAGAGATATCGAAGCATCAAAGCCCGGACTACGAGGCTGCTAAACAGCTTCCTACCACAGGCTGTGAGGCTGCTAAACAGTCACTCTGCACTCACAGTCACTTGACTTGACTCTGCGGCTGGCACGGACACTTTAATAACTGGCACTGGCCACTTAAATCAGCGGCCCCGGACATTTTTTTATGATTGGTTTACTGTATTTTAACATTGTGTTTTTTTTACCTGATTTTAACTATTTATTCTGTTCCATCAGGGACTGGATTGTTTTTTTTAGTGTTATTATGTGAGAAGTGTTTTAAATTTCATGTGCGAGGCTCCGCTATTCACTGGGAAACGTCTTTTCATTTTGCACTGTACTTGTTGCTTGCAAGATGACAATAAAGGTTGATTGATTGATTGATTGATTGTCATTTTTCATAATCATCTATATATATATTATTAAAATTCTCATCTTGTTTGTTTGTTTGTATGTGTGCGTGTTCCTGAAACTCCGCAAAAACTGTACATGATAGCACTACAATTTTTGGTCCATCTTACTCGCGATGTCCTGCGATGTGAACTACCACGTTTTGTTCAGATTTATATTACATTTTACAAGTTATTGACATTTTAAACTTAAATTATCTTGAAATAGCGCCCCCACTTGCTGGCCGCAACTGTGCATTTTGAGGAGGCCCATCAGCCACGCGCATGCACAGTGGACCCGGTATCTGCACCTGCGGAGTTGGGGCCTTTGATCGGTCTTTGGGCACTGGGAAGCAGACAGGGACATGGACCGGGCCCTGGCCACCGCCCTGGGCTGGGGTTGTAGCAGGGTCCTGAGGCGATGAGAGGCAGGGTCGGGGACCCAGGGTCTGGGAGCTGGGAGCTGGGGCTGGGGCTGGGTCAGGGTCTGAGGGCAGGGACATTACTGCTCCAGGCCTGTGGGGAGGGAAAGGATCAGGACCCAGAGCAAGGACTAGTCTCAGCCTCTGCCTCCCCATCCCCCAGTTCTAGGCCGCTCTGCCCATCCCCCTTGACAGCCCCCCCCCCCGAAATACAACTTCATCAACGATGTGGTGAAGTAAACGGGGCCGGTGGAGGTTCACATCGAGATCCTGCAGAGGTGAGGATGGAGATGGTAGAATTGAAGGAGAGGAGGCGGTAGGCAGGGAGAGTGAGAGGGAGAGGAAAGTGGGGAGGTGAGGAGGGAGGGTAGAGGGGAGGAGGGGGGGAGTGGGGTATGTAGTATGTAGGAGTGCTGTATCGAGGGAGAGGAGGGCAGTGGGGGAGATGAGGAGAGAGAGTGGAGGTGGGATAGGGGTGAGGTGAGTAGTGGGAGGAGGGGGATAGAGGGAGAGGAGGGGGGGGGGAGGGAGGGAGGGAGGGAGGGAGGGAGGGAGGGAGTGGAGGAGAGGGGAATGAAGATGGAGGGTGAAGAGGAGGGTGAGAGAGTGCTGTGGGATGAGAGGGAATGGAGAAGGAGAGGGGTAGGAAGAGAGATGGCGAGGTAATGGAGGAGGACAAGGAAAAGAGAGAGGAGGGAAGGAGTGAGTGAGTGAGGGGAGGAAACAGAGGAGGGTTCGTGGAGGGGGCAGATGGAGTATAATGGAGGAGGGGTATAGGGGACTAAAGGGGGAGAGTGAGATGCGATCACATTGATCATACATTTTACGTCATTGCCATTTTATGCTTTAAAAACGTGGCAGACGCGCTTCCACTTGCCGGCTGTGCCTGCGCAGCTGGGGACGGGTTGCCGTGACTCGTGTCACAATGGGGATCTCTGGCCTCACAACAGGAACCCATCAGCCGTGCTTGCGCAGTTGGTGACTGAAGGTGTGTGGTGGAATATTGAGTTGGGGTACGGGGCCCAATGGGTCCCCACTTAGTCTTCACTATCAACGATATCACCCACTTTAGAGTCATCGTGTGTTTCTGTCTTTGAGGACTATACGTGTCATGCCAATTTGTGTCCTGAATTTTGGATGAAATAACGAAGATGTTGTCTTTGTAATCTTCCAGCGAAACTGTGGATAAAATTTACAAACGGAGCCTAGTCAGGGCATACATTTTGAGAAGACATTGTGAAAGGAAAGAAATTCGACAAAGAATTGGCCAGAAAATCTTGAACGTGATTCCATCGGAAGCAGATGGCTACAAACGATGACAACGCTGCTGTTAATGTTGGGGAAAACAGTGTGGCATCAGATGCAACTGTTCCCAGAGAGGTGGCTACAAACGATGCCAACGCTGCTGTTAATGTTGGGGAAAACAGTGTGGCATCTGGTGCAACTGTTCCCAGAGAGGTGGCTACAAACGATGACAATGCTGCTGTTAATAATGGGGAAAACAGTGTGGCATCTAGTGCAACTGTTCCCAGAGTGATGGAGCGTGAGTTCGAAAAAACAACAGAGGAGTGTGAGGAGAAAAAGAGGGGGAGAGAGAAGAGAGAGAAAACAGAGCTATGGAATTCGAGAAAGAGAAAGAGAGAGAGCTACGAGGGAAGAGAGAGAGGCGGGAACGAGTGCAGGCAGGCGATAGAGATCGGAGAGAAGAAACGGAGAAAAGAGATCGACGAGAGCAATGAGAGAGAGATGAGCGAGGAAACAGAACAATGGAATTTGAGAAAGAGAGAGAGCAACGAGGGATACGAGAGTGACAGCAATGAGAGCAGTCAGACGAGTGAGGGGAAAGAGGAGAGAGATGAGAGAGAGGAAGAAGAAGAGAGAGATGAGAGAGAGGAAGAAGGAGAGAGAGAGGGATGACATTCAAACTCAACCAAGGGTAGCAACAACTGAAAGCCAAGAGAGACAGATTCTCACAAAGAAAAAAACATAGAATGGAATGAAATACTTTATTGTCATGTGACCAGGCACAGTGAAATTATTTGCTTGCATACCCAATGTGTACAAATCTCAAGAAGGGTCTCGACCCGAAACACCACCAATTCCTTCCCTGCAGAGATGCTGCCTGGCCCATTACGTTACTCCAGCATTTTGTGTCTACCTTCAATGTACACAAATCGCAGCCACCTACGGCACTGACAAACTTACAAAGTACACCGGCTCCTCCTTTTATTCTACTTCCACCCCCTCCCCTCCCAGAGAGCAGTTCCCCCACACTGTGTCCCCATTGTCATTTGTTCCCCCCTCCTCCCCAATTCAGAATCAGAATCAGAATTAATCAGATTTTATTCGCCAAGAATGTTTTGCACCATATACGAGGAATTTCACTGGCCAGGTCAGTCATACAATTGAAAGCAACAGACTCAAAAACACATTTTAACGTGAACATCCACCACAGTGACTCCTACACATTCCTCACTGTGATGGAAGGCAAAATAAAGTTCAAGTCCTTCCTATTGTTTTTCCTCGGTCGGGGGCCTCGAGCCCCCGTTGACAGGATGGTCTTGACTCCCGTAGTTGTCGGTGTTCGGTCCCTCCGCGTCGAGGCGATCAGCTCCTGCATCGGGTGGTTGTCAGTTCCCCTGCGCCGGGCGATCAAACCTCGTGTCGGAGCTAGTTGAACGTTCTACGGCGTTAGAGCTCCCGACTAGCCTCTCCCGAGACTGCGAGCCCTTGATGGTAAGTCTGCAGACCGCAGTGGGAGCAATCCCAGGCAAGGGATCCGCTCCGATGTTAAGTCCGCGCCCCGCAATGGGGCTCACGACAGTCCGATGTGGCTCCCAGCACCAGCGATGGTACGCTGCAGAGCCTGGAGAATGTGATTGGAAAATCAATCACATCTCTGGGAAGGTACGAAAAAGTTTCCCCCGATCCTCCCCCCTCCCACCACATAAAACAAGCCAAAGTACATTAAAACAAACTCTTAACAGATGCTAAAATTAACAAAAGATGAAAAAACAAACGGATTGCCGGCAGGTCTAGCCATCTCCCCAGTGCCCATGGTGGTCTTGTAGTCCATTGAACAATTGTCAATTTTTCTTCCCCACCTCCCTCACTGTGATCCCCCCATGGGAGACTATATAGTATATAGAATTTTTATATTTAACGAATGAAATAATTTCAAGTTATGTATTACTCTGTTATGGCCAAATCCAGGTGTATGTGTGAACGAGGTAACAAAGCCTGTATTAAAACCACTCAATTTCCAGCTATGTTGCATCAATGCTGGATGCTTCAGACAATATATTGCGCTACAATGCTGAGAATTATATTCTGTATCCTGTCTCTTCCCCTTTTTTATACGTATTATGCTTACATTTAGCTTGATTGTATACATGAATAATATTTTCTGATTTAATTGGATTGCATGCAAAAGAAAGATTTTTCACTGTAGCCCATTAAGTACATAAAAATAATAAACTTAAACCGAATCAATATGTCTGAGTCTTTCATGAGAAACTGCAGAGAAGATGCAATACTTACCGTAGGGGTCAGTGCTAGGGCCCCATACTCTTCACGTTGTATATTAATGGTTTGGATGAAGGTTTTAAGGCTTTGGGCCAATTTTGTGAATGATACGAAAATAGGTGGAGGGGCAGGCAGTGTCGGGAAAGCAGGGACTCTGCAGAAGGACTTGGACAGGTTGGGAGAGTGGGCAGAGAAGTGGCAGATGGAATATAGTGTAGCAAAGTGTGGAGTCATGCATTTTGGTAGTAGGAATAAAGGCCTTAACTATTTTCTAAATGGGGAGAGAATCCAGAAATTGGAGGTGGAAAGAGACTTGGGAGTGCTAGTAGAGGATTACCAAAACGTTAATCAGCACGTCGAATCGGTAGTGCAGAAAGCAAACTCAATGCTAGCACTTTTTTTCAAGAGGGCATGTGTACAATAACAGGGATGTAATGTTGAGACTCTATAAGGCACTGGTAAGGCCGGATTTTGAATATTGTGAGCAATTTGGGGCACCATATCTGCCTAAGAATGTGCTGGCCCTGGAAAGGGTTAGAGGAGATTTACAAGAACAATCCCAGGAATTAGTAGGTTGACCTATGATGAGTGTTAGACGGCACTGGGCCTGTACTCGCTGGAGTTTAGAAGAATGAGGGGGACCTCATTGAAACATGCAGAATAGTGAAAGGCTTGAAATGAGTGGATGTGGAGAGGATGTTTCAGTTAGTGGGGGAGTTTAGGACTAGAAGTCATAGCCATAGAATTAAAGGACGTTCTTTAAGGAAGGAGACAAGAAGAAATTTATTTAGTCAAAGGGTGGTAAATCTGTGGAATTCTTTGCCACAGGAGGCTGAACAGGCCGTCAGTGGCTATTTTTAAGGCAGAGACAGATCGATTCTTGATTAGTACGGGTGTCATGGGTAATAGAAACATAGAAACATAGAAATTAGGTGCAGGAGTAGGCCATTCGGCTCTTCGAGCCTGCACCGCCATTCAATATGATCATGGCTGATCATCCAACTCAGTATCCCGTACCTGCCTTCTCTCCATACCCCCTGATCCCCTTTAGCCACAAGGGCCACATCTAACTCCCTCTTAACTATAGCCAATAAACTGGCCTCAACTACCCTCTGTGGCAGAGAGTTCCAGAGATTCACCACTCTCTGTGTGAAAAAAGTTCTTCTCATCTCGGTTTTAAAGGATTTCCCCCTTATCCTTAAGCTGTGACCCCTTGTCCTGGACTTCCCTAACATCGGGAACAATCTTCCTGCATCTAGCCTGTCCAACCCCTTAAGAATTTTGTAAGTTTCTATAAGATCCCCTCTCAATCTCCTAAATTCTAGAGAGTATAAACCAAGTCTATCCAGTCTTTCTTCATAAGACAGTCCTGACATCCCAGGAATCAGTCTGGTGAACCGTCTCTGCACTCCCTCTATGGCAATAACGTCCTTCCTCAGATTTGGAGACCAAAACTGTACGCAATACTCCAGGTGTGGTCTCACCAAGACCCTGTACAACTGCAGTAGAACCTCCCTGCTCCTATACTCAAATCCTTTTGCAATGAAAGCTAACATACCATTTGCTTTCTTTACTGCCTGCTGCACCTGCATGCTTACCTTCAATGACTGGTGTACCATGACACCCAGGTCTTGCTGCATCTCCCCCTTTCCCAATTGGCCACCATTTAGATAATAGTCTGCTTTCCCGTTTTTGCCACCAAAATGGATAACCTCACATTTATCCACATTATACTGCACTTCTGCCTTCATTATAATGGGGGGGGGGGAAGGCAGAAGAATGGGGTGAGGCGGGAGAGAAGGGGGGGGGGAGGCAGATGGGGGGGGGGGGGGCACAGGCTGGCTGGCTGTGTTAGCGGGCGGGCGGTGGCTCTGGTCACGGGTGTGCGGGGGGCTGTGTTCTGTGGTCGGGGCTGTGACCACCATGATGAGCCGGGAGATGCTGAGTGCAGCCGGGGCCGGGAGCCGTTGAGTGCGACAGGAGCCGGGAACGGGAGCAATACTTACCGTAGGGGTGTCATGGAGCCTGCTCGTAGCGCCAGTGAGTGCGGTCAGAGCCAGGACCTACCCCTCCTCCCCCCACATACACTCCCTCCCTTTCCGCTGATAATTGCTCATTTCTAAGCCTCCCCCCAGTCTAGTTTCAGTAAAAACACTGAATCAAACGCTTGAATCAACTACATTTTATTTTACCAAAAGCGCAATACAGATCACACACTGTACCTATCCCACAGCAGGTTCGATCCTTGCATCTGCCTGCTCAAGCCCTCTAGGCCTCGCTCAGACAGAGGTATTCCAGAAGGCTGCGCGGTCCTGAGCGTTATTCCAGAAGATCGACCCTGAGCCTCGTGAGCACGGACTTTGATATGTCCCGGGAATTCGAAGAGCTGAACCACACGGGGGTGGTCGCTTAATCCCCCAATTTTTATTTTTATTTTATTTATTTTTTATTTATAAATACTTTATTGATCCCCTCAGGGAAATTCAGATGTCCAGAAGCCCCCAACCAACAAACCCACAGATTTAAAACGAACGCAGACAGAAAATACATAGAATACACTGTGGACACGACCTGAGAGCAATAAATACTTAAAAAGTCAATAATTTACAATTAAAAATTAAAAATTGCAAAAATGCATCCCCCTACAGCCTAGCGGTCCGAATTATAAAATCTAATGGCTGCAGGGGTGAAGGATCTCCTGAACCGGTAGGCGGCGCGGCTCTGGCCAGCAGCGGCCTCTGCAGCCTGTCCGTGTTTTTATTATTTTTTGTCTGTGTTTTTATGTAGTTTTTGTTATTTTATGTTGGGGTGTGTGTGTGGGGGGGCGGGGGTGGGGTGGGAGGGGGGGGGGGAAACTTTTTGAATCTCTCCCTGCACTGGAGACCCGACCTTTTCTCGTCGGGTCTCAGGTGTCGTTGAGGCCGCAACGAGGAGCGGCCTCCAACAGGAAGAAGCCGGGGACTCAGGTGCCGACTCACCGTTGCCGTCGCGGAGCTGGCCGAGTCCGGAGCGGGTGGAGCGGTGGAGGAGCGCTGCTGCTGCTGATGCTGCTGCTGCTGCTGCTGCTGCTACCGGAGAGTTGGAGGCTGCTGCTGCGGGTCTGCGGACGACGGCGCCGGGAGCCCGCGGCTCCCTGGAGGGAGACCGCTTTTCAGGGCTCGTGCAACGGCGACTTCTCCCGCCCGAGTTGCGGGGTCGAAGAGCTCCTGGAGCGGGGCCTAACAGCACTGCCCCGCGCGGCTGGAATGGCCGCGGACTCTGCAAGCGCACACCGGGGGCTCCAACACCAAGACCCGGTGTGCGACCTCGCACCACCCGGCGTGGCTTTAATGGCCGCGGGACAATCGCCATCGCCAGCCGGGGGCTATGACTTTGACTCTGACATCGGGGGGGTGCAGTGGAGAGATAAGTTTATTTGGCCTTCCATCACAGCTATGTGATGGATGTTTATGTTAAATGTAATTATGTTGTGTCTGGGGTCTATTGTGTGTAATGTATGGCTGCAGAAACGGCATTTCGTTTGGACCTCCAGGGGTCCAAATGACAATTAAATTGACTCTTGACTTGTCTTGACTCTTGACTCTCTACAGGGCAGGGAATGGAGCCGGTTGTTGTTCCGAGTGCTCTTTTGACTCTCCAGAATTACATGGAGGGGAGGCCCAGGGTTTTTCAGGATGACCTGCACCTTGTGCCTCATACGCCTCTCAAGCACATCCATCCCAGAGTCTGCTCTCCCCTCCAGCACTGAGCTAGCTCGTTTAACCAATTTGACCAAATTACACACATCTATTAACCCCATACATAACAGGCATTTCCCTAACCCAATGATACAGCAGTACAGTACAATGTATTCACAACGGACTTCGAGATGAAGTCAACTTGGAAACATTGACCCTGATTAACAGAAATCTCAGACAAGGCTCATCACCCCATCCAATCAACACTGAGCAAAGTCAAACTCTGCAACATTATTTACAACTATTTACAAGGTGTATGTCTGGTTTGCAGCCATCCAATACATTCCATGCATTTAGCACAAGATTGACAGGGTTTGCAAGGCTTCCCAATCTTTGCTTGCAAATTCAGATTCAGATTCAGATTCAGATTCAACTTTAATTGTCATTGTCAGCAAAGATCCTAGAGGAGCAAGATAGACCACTCCTCGAAAAACGCGTAGTATCACGTGTGTGATTATCTACGCCATTTTTTGAGGCATTTTATTGGGCTTCCCCCACACTGTCATGGCGTCCTTATCTAAATTTCATCTCACTGCTCTGCTATCAATTATTCTAATCGTAAATCTAAACGACCCGACCTGTCATTCTTTAGGTTCCCCAATAAAAAAGAAAGGTGAGAAAATATTTTTATTATTTTCAGTCGATATTCTGTCGTGAAAATGTTATTTTCTGTTCTCCCATCAACGGCCATTGGGAAACTGGGTTTGTCGGTACATTAGAAAGTTATTAGACTTATTTTTAATAGATCTTTACTTACCATAATAATAAAGACAATTTTAACACTTCTGTACGTTTTTGGTTTTGTTCTTGTAAGGCATTGTAAGGGATCTCCACAATATGGACGCGGGACACATTTGGTCCAGTGACCAGGAGATTTTTCGAGCTCAGATTCAAGTCCGAGAATGGGCGGCTGTTACCCGTTATATCCCTCGAATTGTCAAGACATCACAAGCAAAGATCACAAGCCCGCCGTGAAGAAGGGTGCAATCAAATATTATACAACTCTGCTCTATCATCTTTGGGTGCAATGGTGGGCCGGGGGGTTCGGTGGCAGCGGTCGCAATCAAAGATACTAGAGGAGCTCTGCTCTATAATCTTTGGTCGGAATGGGACGGCTGCGCGTTATAATGTGCTATCGTTCCACTCTCCCTCTCCCCCTTCTCCC